>NW_028301613.1:9242424-9393939 GCF_987345545.1 Pholcus phalangioides | reverse complement strand
TTACGTCAGAAGTGTTATTCCCTATTGTGGGTTTAGTGAATAGAAAAATTTCTACATATTCCAGGAGTGAAAAATCTGCTACGATTGCTACAATTTCAGACCTCTGTTACAATTTTGACCTCGTTTGCTATATTATGCTACAAAAATGCCGAAATTCTTCCATTCTGCACCATCGTGCACCAAAAAAAAATTTCCCATTAAGAAATTTTGAAGTTATGTCACAATAAATGCTGACTTTTCCATGACATAATTTTTTCTCCCTGCAATTCTATTTCTCTGGGCTACAAATGGAATTTGGAATTAGCTTGAGGTCCCCCCCCCCCCCCCTCCCCAGGATTTAGTGCTTAGGTTTCCAACAACGTATCAAATGGGGTCTACGCGAATTGCTGCTCATCCACAGAACAAAAAAAAACCTTTAATCTCTGTTTCCTGTTATTTTTTCCAAAAAAAGTCTACTTCAATTTATTTTCGCAAAAAATTCAATCGTAGTACATTTGTTTTCACTCATTTTCAACTGATTTGTGATTGCACCCTGTATTTTATTTTCCAGCATCTTTAAAGTCTCTCGTTTTACTTCCAAGTTTTCTGTTATTCATTTTCTACTATTCATTCTCTTGATATGCCATTTCTTTTTACATTATTCACCAGCATGTGTGTATAATGGAAAATGGTTTCCAGATGAGCATTAATTAAAATTACATTGTCTAGACCAGTGGTTCTCAACCGGGGGCCTTATGGCCCCAGGTGGGCCACGGATGAAAATCTCGCAAAAGGGGAGCCATAGCTACTGATATGGGGGCCACAAAGAAAAGTTTAGGAAATTAAATTTTTTTTAGTCACTCTTGACTAAAAAAATTTAATTGCAAACAAAATGCATAGAATAGCATATATATAGCATATCTTGTTTCGCAAATTTTCCCCTATTCAAGTAACTTAAACATGAGGAAGAAAATAAAATAAGTTCATGTAATCTCTGTGGTTTTACGACTTGGGGGTGAATCCCCTTGCGCACAAGTGGAATTTTGAGGCATTTAAGCACAAGCGAACCCCTCTTGTTCATTTTTCTTTTTTTCTCCCCACCCTTTCTTCCTTTTGTTTCCTTCCTAAATTTATAAAAGTAAAAAGGACATAATCATCATAAAAAGGACTGTTTTCAGATCAAATTGCCGTTCAATTATACTTTAATAAGTTCAATTATAATTTAGTGCAAAAATGTCAGTTTTTTTTTTGGGGGGAATACAGTCAAACCCCATTATAATGAACTCCAAGATACTGGAGAAATCACTTCGTAATAACAAAATTTCGTTACAAAGGAATTCCAGATTTTTATATTGTTCCTATGTAAACTTACCCGGGGATTAGAAAATTTTTCGTTAAAACGATAATTTTTTTCCCGTTATAACGGTATTCGTTAAAACGAGAGTCTACTTTATTTTGTCCCGAACTATTTTTTTACGTGTATATGCAGGCTCATGGGTAACAGGGCGTATGGCACTTTACTGGCGGACCGTTAGTCTTAGAGACATACCCAACTAGAGAAAGTATCCAAATCACTAGTCCAACTCAGATATGTCATTCATGTTGTAAGGGGTTGTATAGTTATAAAGTAAAAAAAAACTTTTTATACCGTCCCCATGTGCCAAAGAATCCAATTAAGATGTTGTTGCTCTGTCTTTCCCGATGCCAACTAAAATAATTTCATGTTTCTAAGTGCAATATTCACTGCGAATTCGAAAAATTGAGGAAATTTGGGAAAAAACAGCAACAGATAAAATGGTTTCCCCGTGTTTTTTTTTTTTTCCAACTTTCTTCGAATATCTCAGTGAATAGTGCACTTAGAAATGTTGAATTTCTTTGTTGGAGACCGGAAAACAACTTTCCAATTGGGTTTTGGGGCACAGGGTGTCCGCATAAAGAGTTAACATTTTTATTTTAATAACTTTGTAACCCCTGGCAACATGAATCAAATATCTGAGTACTACACATTATTCGGGTACTTTTTCCAACTGGAAGTATATTTCTAGGACCAATGGTTCGCCAGTAAAATGTCATATGCCCCGTTATACCTATGCACCCTGTATATTAAATATAGTACGGACTGTTATGTGAAATATTGCTGTGTTTAAGCCAACTCGCACGCGTGCGTTGCTTCGTCGCCTGCGGGAGAGCGGCCTTATTATAAACCAAAAAACCACTTGAAGGTAGCTTGTCATCCAACGAAATATCAGATTTTCACCGTATCGAAATTGAAGTCAACAATCTGATAATTTTCTTATTTGAAAATCTGATTATTTATATTTTCTGATGGGCTTGAAATCCTGATAATGAATCATTATTATGTTCACATGAACAGCTTTGTCACTGCGTACATGGTTTCTCTGGAATGAATGGTTCAAACAAATATTCAAAAAAATTTCACACTTATTTTAGTTCATTTTTTCTAATTCATAGTAGGGCTAAAACATGAACCTATATCCTTGACACATGTATTATTGTTGAAAACGATGTGAAAGATTGAACTTTTCAGTTGTGATTCATTTGTGTGGCTATTCACTCATTACTTTTATCCGCATGAAGAGAATAAAATTAATAAAACTGCTTGCTATCACTTTTTGCGATTTTTATCATTATAAGAATGCGTATTTTGGAAGCTACAACTGGCATTTCTCAATGAAACCACAATTATTTACACCAAAAAAATTAATTTGAAATAATACAAATTTCATCCAGTATAGTAATGTGTCATTGTGCCGTCTTCAGGCGCAGAGTTTACATTGATTGAAAATAACGTGTTCTATTTTTTTTACTGTATTTTATTATGTTTATTTTGCTTTTTCGTTATTTTCATAAATTAAAAATTAATCAAATTAAATTCAAACATATTTATACTTCAGACAATTTTTGAATAAAACGGGGGGGGGGGGGAGGAGGAGAAGGAAGGGGGAGTAGAAAATTATTAATGTTCGCAAGGGGTGCCACAGGAATGAGAAATGGGTGAAAGGAGGCCATGGACGAAAAAGGTTGAGAACCACTGGTCTAGACCATAGTTTCCCGACTTTTTTTTTTTGTCCCATTTCCCCCTTCAGAAATTTTTTCTCCCATCGCCCCGCAACACAATGTGACCCATAGGATCCTATGTTATACCTGCAGCTTCTACCACCCCCCTGAAACATCCATCGCCCCCAAGGGGGTGTTAACATCCACATTGGGAATCACTGGTCTAGACCATGGTCGTGGTTTGTTTGCAAGGTATTTGATGTAAGATTCCAGCAAAGCTTATTTAGGCTGACAAGCAGAGGTAAAAAAAATCACGACACTTTTCTTGGGTATGTGGTAGACTCTGATAATGAAAATAATAAGGTAAGAAGCTAGCATCCCTCGCAGCTACAGTGACCATTTTTGTCACATCATTATCATATTCTGCATACCAGGGGTAATTGTATTGGGATCTACAGTTTATAGCTGATTCCAAAACAGACAATTCCAGAGGAAGGCAATCACCCCTTCCAAGATCTGTATATTATGAGAAACATTGGTCTGTATCATAAAATACGAGATGATCTAACAAACCTATGAAATAAATCGTCCTGGACCTGTCTTTTTTTTTAAGTCGCCCCACTCGGACTACATTGCTTTGAGATAGAGCAGTTATACTGACAGGTATAGGAGCTTCCACATTTAGGAATGTGGTTTGCCTAGGTCATTATTTTCTATGCACACATGGGACACAATTTTTCATGGGTCCCTTTATTAAAAAAATATATAATAGCCCCTGTGCAATCATGTGAAGGAGCAGGGAAGGCTAGAGACAAAATTCTCACCTGTGTGAGACATCATTTTGGTGCCTCTCTGGCATATAAGCAGCATGAGTAAAATTAACTGGGGGAAACACAGATTTGCATATGCCATGAGTAATATGGTGAAAAATAACATAGGCAGTTCAGTCATTGAAGCTCTTATCCTGGGCTTTATATTCACTTATTTCATAAACTTACACATATTTATTGTATACTATCTGAGTTTTGTTCCAGCTAGTTGAAATGAATCAGAAATTACAATGGTTTCTGAAAATGATTCCATCCAATAGAGCCATAGTTTGAAATTTGCAGTAAAGATTTTCATTCTCATTTTTGATTTGGAAGTTTGATAGCAGCACTTGAACACATAAAAAGCGTAACACTTACATGAATTATCTTTTCTTTCCTATGAACCCAACCAGGACCATGATCTAGACCAGCGGTTCTCACCGGTGTTCCGCGGAGCCCTTGGGGCTCCTTGTACACTCTCCAGGGGCTCTGCGGTCGCTTGAAGAAAATAAAAAAGCAGTAAAATTTAAAAAAAAATAATTATAAATATTTTTAAATAGTAAAAATAAATCAGTGACTTTGATTAATAATTAAAAAGTTGGTCTACGGGGCTCCGCCATATAATTTTTTAACTTAAAAAGGACTACGCGGGTCAAAAAAAGTTGAGAACCACTGGTCTAGACAAAGTAATTTTTTTTTTAAATTTCAAATTTAATTAATGCTCATCTGGAAATCATTTTCCAGGTGTAGTCGGATTGAATTTTTTGTGAAAATAGAATCGTATATCTAATAGTTTAATCATTATTCTATAGTTTAAATTAAAAATAATTTAAGTCTTATAGCTTTTAATCATTCTATTAAATTTCGTAGAATTTCTAATAAATATTCTAAGAATGATCCAGCAAAAGAAGTTATCTTAACGTATGTTGAAATGGGTGAATTCTGGTAAAAGAAGCAAGATCAAACGTTCAAAAATGTTTGAAACTAAAGAGAACAAAAGCACTACTTAGATTTGCATCAGTGGCAAAAACATGAAAAATAATTACTTTTCTAATGAATGTTTCAAGCCTCTCTTTTAGTGATTTTTTTTTTAAAATTAGTTATTACCAAGTCTACAAGCTAAATCGCTAAATCTAAAAACACTCATTTTCAATTATTTATTAAATCTGAAACACACACCATGTGTTAAAATGTGTAAACATTGCAAATGTATAAACAACAAATGCCTCTCATTTGTTGATATTGTATAGAATGTAAAAATATATATAAATATCAAGAAGTCCCTCAAAATTTTTTTATGATTTAAAAAAATATAATTATTTCTTCTACAGACGTGCCAACTCTCCCAATTTAGGTGAGAGACTCCAGATTTTTCATCCGTCCTCCCTCTCTCTCTCCGGATTAGTTAAAATTTCTCTACATTTTGGCAGAAAATTAGATTTTACGCGAGCTTTCGTGTTGTCATGGCGTCAACGATTACCATCGTAGTTATAAAACAGCCAGAGAGGACAGCCGTGGTCATTTCCATCGACCAGCCTTGAAAAGTCTCTGTGACCGCATTTAAGCAACTGGCAAAGACGTGACTTCGTTTTCGTAGCGTTTATCTGCAATCATATATCAGGGGCATGACCTTGGTTGCAGAAATTCCTGTATAATCGTTATTGTGTTCCATTAACAGCTGTGCAGTAAACATGTTTTTTCGTTGGCAGCATTGTAATTTGAGTATTTTTTCAATTGTTTCTTCCGATTAAACGTGTTCAGAAAGAAAATATAAAACTTTAAGCTATAATAAAGCTAAAATATAAAGCTTTTAAGAGTTCATATACCCATGATAGAATCACTGATAGCATTCACGAAAGAAAACACACATTTTATGAAAAGTATGTAGATGTGATTTCTCTATTCTGCACGGAAAGACTGACATGGAATTATATTCTGCTCATGGGCAATGCAGAACTTGCCTTGGGGGGGGGGGGGAATGTAACTTTTTCTTTATTGATTAAAAAAAATTTCAAAATTTTTTGTGAATTTTTTTTTATCGAGACTGGGTGCCGGGGGGGGGGGGGTCCTCCCTGGGAGAATCTCCGGATTTCTGGATTTCAAAAGTTGGCGCGTCTGCTTCTAGATGAGATAAAGTGTGTTTTGTACCTTAGGCAGAGACACCCTCTTCTTCCGAGCTGAAATAACACTATTTTTTGAAGTGAAATGTCAGGGTTCCCAGCAACCTGGAAAGTCAGGGAGAATCAGGGAAAGTCAGGGAATTGGAAAACGGTCAGGGAAAGTCAGGGAAAATATGAAATATTTGTCAAAAGTCAGGGAAAATTCTAAATATTTGGGAAAAGTCAGGGAAAATTTGAAGAGGAAAAAATCAGAGGATAAATCTACATTCAAATGGTTTACCTTCACTTTTTTCCATGGAAGATTATTTTTCAGATCCCCAGGGAGAGGAAAAAAAATCCTTATCAGCATTTTCCTCCAGATCCCCTACTAAGCAAAATGTCTTATCAGTTGAAGAGTGGGATTTTACAATGTTGGCCAAGAAACAATCTGCCCTCTGAGTAAATAGATGAAGGGATCTAAAGTGGAGAGACCCTCCTTTTTCCATTGTTGAAAGCAAAGCCAATATACCAGCCCTTAACTTCTTTTGTATTTCTTCTGAAAAAACATTTTATTTTCTTGTTTTTTTTTTTTTCCCGGCCTGTGGGTAGAGAAACTTTAGGCCCATTTCACACTGAGCGGACGTGGGTCCAGATCCCAGATCCGCATGCCCTTTCACACGAGCACTAAAGTTCTAAAAAATCTTTAGTTTGAAATTTGTGCATAAAAACTTTTTTCCCCAATTTTTGTAATTATTTTTCTCCTTCACCCCTGATTCAGTGCTCATAGGCAGCCTAGAGCTATTCTTTGGTTTAATCTAGAGCCCCATAGAATAATCTTAATAGTTTAATCTCAACATAAAGATGCCTTTTCAGTTTGATCGTCACAATTAGTCAATGGGAGAACATATCTCAAAATATTTTCAAAAGGTTTTGAAAAAAAATCTAAGATCTGTCTTTTTAGAAAATATGAAAAAATATTCCAAAAACACATCCAATGATGTTCCAAATAAAAATATCAGGAGATATCAAAGACTTTGCAAGTAGAAAAAGGGGGAGGGGTGGAGACTTTCAAAATGTCTGTGCTTAGAAATATTCACATCACAATTCTGTGTTAAGCCTGGATTACACTATAAAAATTTTATAATTCTTTTACAAATGCAACCAATAAGCTGATCGGTTGCATTTTCTCGAATGTAACCAATAAATTTATTGGTTGCTTTGTTTCAAGTTTTATAAAATAACTTTCATAAAACCTTCAGAGTGAAATCCCATCCTTAGATTAGTCACATTTTTTTTTAAGTTTATAGACTCAATATCATGTAACGTATATATGTAGGTATTGGGGGTGGGACACATACACACCAAAACTATTCAAGTGCTTAGGACTTTCAAACGTGTTAATCCAGCCCTGAGTGAACGTCGTACATGGATAACGTTGTTTAATAAAAGTATTTAGTTTTAAAAATAAAAAATAAATAAATATTTAAAACAATTTTAAATATTTATATTTTTAAAATAATTTTAAAAATTTAAAAAGAAAAAATTAAAAATTTGTAATTAAATTTAAAAGTTATTAAAGTATTCAGTTAATTATATTCGTTTTACAGAACGGCTTATAATTTTGGTCCCGTCAGTGTTCGTTGTTGGCAAGTTTTATTATATAAAATTGTAAAGTATGGACAAAAGGCAGTTAAAGTTACTATATCTCCTTTATCTCAGAAGGAAATGGAGGGATAGACATATATGTGGGTACATCCTATTGATGCACAGGGGCCTTCATATGGTGTTTTTATATTTATGTCAAATAATTAAAAAATTCCATGCAAAATCATCTTGAAAAAGTAGCCAAAGATGTGGACTAATTTGATCCGCGTCCTGTGAATAGCTCCAAATAACCTAATGTACGATACTTGTATGTGCGGATAAGGAGCCCGCACGTAGGTTTTGACACATGCGGATGCCGTCCGAACCCACATGAACACTTCAAAGGTGCGGGTGCATTCCACATCGTCTGAAATGCTCTGTATATACCAATTGTTAAAACTTCTTCCGGACCTGCGTCCACATCTGCTCCGTGTGAAAGGGCCCTTAACCTTTATATGTTGAATAATGATTTGAATTCAGTTATCTTTGTGAAATTTCCAAGGAAACTAGTGTTGTGTACAATATCATATACACCGTTTGATTTTGTAAGGAGTGGTGGTGGCGGCAAAATATTAGCATCTGTCTGTAATGTGCTTTTCAATGGTGTATTACCGTGAAATGATATACAGTCTCCCCACCCCGTATTCGCGGTTCCCGTATTTGTGGTTTTTTTCCCTTTATTGGATTTTTTCCTCAGCAATCGTCATTTACATGTTTTGTTTACAAAATTTGAGTTGTGCCTGTTTAGGATGGCTCATTTGTCTAGTGCTACTGATAATGCTCCGAAAATACAAAAAAAAAAAAAAAAATATATATATATATATATTGACTATGCTTGGCGAAAGTAAGTCAGTTGCTGCTGTGGCTCACCACCAGATGATTTTCATGACATAGATCCCCTCTATATTACGTTCTTCACATGTAGAAAAATTGGTAGAGGAAGTCTTGTCAACATACTCGAGCATACTTGATGATATGAAGAAGAAATGGCAAACAGAAATTACAATGTTCTTTCAGAAAACATCACCAACAATCAATCGCTGCACCCTCGTTTATATTTCCTTATAATTTTGCGTTACCCTGCTCTTCTCATGATGTTCAATAAACAAAAAATCTATGGTTTCAGTTATTTGCAATTTCCCATATTTTCCCCACCCCCAGAATGTAACCCCCACAAATACAGGGTAGGGGGTCGACTATAATTTAGAGCATAGTTTCCTAATCTTTTTTGGCCCATCACCACCCTTCAGAAATTTTTTTCACCCATCGCCCCAACACAATCTAACCCATAGGATCCTATATTATACCTGTAGCTTCTACTGTCCCCTGGAACATTCCATCGCTCCCAAGGGGGCATTAACGCCCACGTTGGGAATCACTGATTTACTGATATTAGATGGTTTAGAATTATATATGCGTGTGACAGTGTACGTGCATTTGGTCAGGGAAATTTCTGAATTTGGTCAGGGAGAGTCAGGGAAAGTCAGGGAAATGATCAAGTGGATTTTGCTGGGAACCCTGAATGTAATCCTGTGTATGCTATGGCTTATATGTATATAAAAACTGTGTATTTTATTTACTGCCAAAATTTTAAAAGTGCTACAAAAATAAAATTTTCATTTTCCACCCCTATTTTCTTCAAAGATGCTCATATTGGTATCATGAAATGTTTTCAAACATATTTAAGACAGGCATTTCCTGCAGCATTTATCATCCATTCCTTAAACAAGGAACTTGTGTAAAATATTATTCATCTGTCCCCTTACTTTTGTAAAAATGTTCAGTTTGTCACTATTTAGAGTTCAAATTGTTTTTATTTTTGAGTCATAAATTTGATTATCACAATGTATATTGTGTGTGTACGTATATTGGTAGAAGTCTGTCTAACCAACACATTGTTCTCATAAACATTGGAAAATGTGGTGTGCTAGGGCTCCTTTCATCAATAAGCTTGGTAAAAAGAGCTTAGATCCCCCTCTTTCGCACCAAGAATTCATTGGAAAAAGTGTAATTGTATTATACAATGCATGTCCCCCATGTGGATGATTATGACTCTTGTACTCATTGGTCATCCAGCGCAACTAGATGAAACACATTGAATAGATTCCTCACATAATTATTACAGTCGAATCCCATTTTAACGAATACTGTTATAGTGAAAATCTGGTTTTAATGAACACTTTTCTAATCCCCCAATAAGTTTACATAGAAACAATGCTAGGTAACCTGGAATTCCTTTATAACAAAATTTTGTTTTAAAGTGATTTCTCCGGTCTCTTGGCATTCGTTATAACTGGATTCGACTGTATCTTAAGAGTGCCTACTTACTAAATATAGGTTTGGCAGCCTACAAGACGCGTACCCAATTCATAAGAAAAGGATTGTACAAGAGAATTGGAGAGAATTTCTTTAATTGAAAAATGGAATAAAATTTCAATTTTCGGAAAGCATTTACAGGGTAATTCTGACTTACAGGATACCCTGTATAATGAGTCTCCACTTAACGATAACTTGAAAGAGCAAATTCACAGATCATATATGACACAGAAATAATTAATACAGACTGAATGCTTTGAATCAAATACATGAAATCTCAGAAAATCGTCCAAAAGAAACTTTTCCCCCCGTGTTGGTAGCCTAAGTACTTCCCATGTTGGTAGAACATGGTGAATACAGTGACATGAATTCCAAAAAGTGTTGTCCTTCAGACTCAAATTTAGTAATCTGGAAAAGAAATGTGTTAAATCTGATGCTAGTTTTTTTTTAGTTAGATTTTATTATGAATTGGATTTTACATAGAATTTTACTATATCTGATATAGCCCTAGTAGAATTCTTATTGAAGTTTTTTCGTTTTTTTTCCATAAGGAAGAGTTTCCCAGTACCTTGTTCAAAATACTTTGTAATTGAATCATTTATTTCAGAAACATAAGTGTAGTTTTGAAATTTTTGAGAATTTAAAAAAAAAAACCATATCTGTAATATTAAAGATTTTGGCTTTAAAAGAATTTAGAGCGTAAATTAACATGCTCTGGAAGAGGATGTTACCTGCAACTAAATTGCAATAATTATTCCTTATTTATAAAAAAAAATTACAATTATATTTTTATGTTATGTTTATATAACTTTGTATTTTTCTTTTTTAAACTATTTTTTTTTAGCACAAAATGAAAAGACAAAAGGATTTTTTACAATTTTTCATATGAAATAATCAGAATTTTAATTTTGTTAAACATATATGAAGTATACTACCTTATACCATGGTATTAGTGTCCTACAAAAGACAATCCCTGGGTTGACAACCAACAGGGTGGGGTAGTTCTACAAGGACTACCCCCTGAAATCTACCATGTATTTATTAATCACATTAAACCAGAAAAAAAAGAAAAATAGTCCACCTACAGGAGGGAAATTACTTGACTCTCATCTGCATTCGTCTTAGGACCTACTCATCCCTGTCTAGGTTATATATATACTGCTCAAAACAATTAGGGAAGCAAGCAAAAAAGTGAAGGAAACCGTGCGAGACAGCCATGTATTGGCATACAATGGATAGTACACACGTATCAATGCGCAATACAGAAAAAAGACGTAAAAAAATTTGGAAGTAAGCTTTAATTCTTTGAAAATATGGAAAAAACATGAAAAGATGATTTAGGGCAATAATTTGGTTACATGTAAACGATAAAAAAAAGTACTGTTTAGACATGTATGATGCATGAGTTTTAATAGGGTGTGTGGTCTCCTCGAACAGCTAAGACTGTTTGCCATGGATGCGATGAGGTTATCGATCAGACTTTGGGGTATACTATTCCACTCCTCAAGCAGTGCAATCTGCAAGTCTCGGACAGTAACAGGCGGACTTGGTCGCGCAGCAATGCGTCGTCCGAGAAACATGCTCGATTGGATTCAGGTCAGGAGAGCACACTGGCCATTCCATACGCTGTATTGTTTCAGCTTCAAGCATGTTCTCCACCAGACGAGCTCTATGCGGTCGGGCATTATCATCCTGGAAAACAAAGGAATCTCCAATGGCTCCAGCGTAAGGGATGACATGAGGTCGCAGTATCTCGTCTGCATACCTTCGGGCCGTCAAAGTGCCATTCCAAATGATATGCAGGTCCATACATCTGCCTATGCTGATTCCACCCTATACCATCCAACCAGCTCGTCTGTATTGTGACCTTTCACGAACGAATGTGGGGTTAGTTTGAGTGCCCTTGTCCCTCCATACCAGAACACGTCGGGTGTTACACTCCAGACTGAATCGGGACTCGTCTGTAAACAGCACTTGGCTCCAATCATGTTGCTCCCAATCTCGATGTTCAGCAGCCCATCTTCTTCGGGCCGCACGGTGGCGTGGGGTCAACGGAATGCAGACCATTGGCCTACGTGCATAGAGCCCTCCCTCATGAAGCCGATTACGTACTGTTTGGCTGGACACCCTTCGTCCTGTTGCCAAGAGCAACCGTCTTTGCAGCTGCGTAGCATTCTCTGTTCTGTTTCGACCGTCATCAGTTGCTGTAGTGGCGCGTGGCCGACCTTGCCCTGGTCGACGTCTAACATTTCCTGTTTCTTGGAATCGATTCCACAGCCTTGCAACAACACTTCTGGCGACTCCAACAGCGTCCGCGACACTATGTTGTGTTTGCCTGGATTCCAGTCTGCCTATAACACGCCATGCCATGGATTCCGGTAAATCACGTTGTTGAGACATCCTTAAGTCACCTTGTCTCAAAAAAAAATACTGCGCAATCAAATTTCACAGTTACGGCAGTAAAACAAACGTTTCTGCAACATCCCGATTTCTGCCCTTATCTTCTTTTTCTGGTTTTTGACGTCATGAACTTTGATTTGCATATGAAGTTTTCTTCTTCCGTTTCCTGCTAGGCTTTAAATTATGGATGATTCGTTTTATGTTACTTATCGGTATACATCTTTGCGTAATTTTGTTAAAACCATGTGCTCCCCTAATTGTTATGAGCAGTGTATTATAATTAGAGCCCGAATTATATGCATATGTATTTGCATGTTCTGTCCTTTTTCAGCGTAAATGCATAATATCAAATATTTTTCATAATAAGTGCTTATTATTGAGGGTTTATTTCAGTGTAATCACTTTTTTATAATTTTTCAAATAAATATTGCTAATAATACAGTAAATCCTCTTATTTGCTTGCCGCTGTGGTGGTCGAGTGGTTATAGTGACGGACTCGCGATGTGAGGATCCGGGTTCGAACTCCACAGTGGTGGTCGGCTGAAGTTGGTTTTCTGTGGTTCCCAACTTCAAGGCGCAAATGCGAGCCGATCTCCCCGTTAAAAAGTCTCGCCACAGAGAGCAACAGTCCTACAACGGTAAATCATTCAACCGTAACACTTCACTCATAGTTAGTAAAACTGGGGGCAGATGACAGCACTACACAGAAACAAACTTTACGTCAGGTTGCACTACACGTACACGCACATTCCCGCATGTACTGATTCGTTGGGGGGTTCCGCGGGGGGGGGGGGTGGGTGCATGTGTGGTGTAGCAGTAGTAGGTAGGGGCTCGGGGATTCATGATGTTCTTAAGTCAGCCACCTCGTTGGGCAGTTTGCCTGTTGTGGCATTGTATTTGTATTTGCTGTCACTGACAGGACAAAAAAAATTTGTTTCGTAAAAGAGGGGTGACCATTTATCAGGGGTTTGAAATGTATACTTATATTATACAAGGGGAAAATATTATTTGACCATAAAAGAAGGGTGACCGAATCTAAGGGGTGTCCGTAAAAAGGGTTTTACTGTATTTTTATAACATCAGTTTTTCTGCTGCAGGTGGAATTTAGTTATGTAATAGTTCGTATTTTCCAAATATCAAGTGTTCTATTTTTAAGACTATTTCTTAGAGATATGTTGAAAGTGTTTCATTTTTTAGAAATAGTGTCGAAAATCTTTTGTTACTGGTATTTCGTTATTGAGCAGCTACAACAAATTAGAAATTAAAAATGGCAAAAATTAAAAATATGGTTTTTTATTTGCATGTACAGTGTATACATATGTAGGAATATTTTTATATTTTTTGTAAATGCATATCTGCACTAAAATATTAAAAAAATTCATTTTAAAAGCATATCTGCTTTTATTGTATGGTGGTTTTTTAAATGTTTATTTTTTTCATTTTTTGTAATTTTTAACTTTTCCAGGATTTTTTTAGTGTATATTTTGGGTTTTTAATGTATATTTTGGGTTTTTAATGTATATTTTAATATTTTTAATGGCATATTTTGGCATTTTTAAGTGCATATGTGCATAACATATTTCGCCGCTTTTTTAGTGCATATAATCTGGGCTCTAATTATAATATATATAATATTCCCCCGTCTAGGTTACATTCGGCTTCTGGAAGATGTATGAAGTTTCATAACCTATTCCTAAGCTTACCGGGTCATCAATTTTTTTTTTTTTTTTTTGATTGGCATCTTTCCAGAAATGTAGGCTTACTGTCGGCAGCTCAAGAAGCTAAAACCATCAATGAAGTGTTTGATATTAAATTTTCCTTTGCTTGCGTTATTGTGACCTGCCAACTCTCCGGATTTTTCATCCTTCCTCCTGCTCTCCGGATTTTGGCAGAAAATTAGATTTTACGCGAGCTTTCATGTTGTGACGTCAATGACTGCCGTCGTCATTAGGGAAAACACCTATAGAGGACAGCCATGGTGATTTCCATCAAGCAGCCATATAAAAGGTCTTGGTGATCGTATTTAAGTAACTGGCAAAGAAGTGACTTTGTTTACGTAGCGCTTATCGTCAATCATTCATCAGGGGTAAGCTCTTGATTGCCAAAATTCCTGTATAATCGTTATTGTATTCCATTTACAGTCGTCCGGTAAGCAGCTTTGTATTTTGAAGTTTTTTAAATTGTTTCCTCCGTCCTAAATATGTCCAGAAAGAAAATATAAAACTTTAAGCTATATAAAGCTTTTAAGAGTTTATATACCCAATCACTGATAGCATCCACGAAAGGAAACACATGTTTTATGAACAGTATGTAGATGTGGTTTCTCTATTCTGCATGGAAAGACTGACATGGAATTATATTCTGCTCGGGGTAGTGCAGAACCTGCATTGTGGGGGAGGAATGGAACTTTTTCTTAATTGATTTTTTTTTAAAAATGCAAAAACATTTTTTGTCAATTTTTTTATCAAGTCTATGAGTGCCTGGGAAAGGGGGTATCTCCAGATTTCTGGATTCCAAAAGTTGGCGTGTCTGCCTTATTAAACGCAAGCTTTTTATAGGGTGACACTTTGGTGGATGGGACTTTTTGTGATTGGGACACAGCTCTTCCGGATATTTCATTAAACAGGCCACCAAGATTCAAAGCTGAAGATCTTCTCGCTGATTATTTGGTGGGCAGACAGACGTCCAGTTTTATTGGCTTTAAAAATCAGATTCACGTACACACTGTCCACTTTACGTACAACACATTTTATGGATCTGAAATCACAATATGATAGTAAAAAAATAATGTCCCCTTTCTGGGAAGTAGTGTGTCAGTTTCAAACATTCCTCTACCACAAAGTTTCATTAAAAACTGCAAAATGGTGTTGTTCTTATTTTGACTGGATGGGCCATCGTTGAAAAAAACTAGATGCTTTACTTCTTGAGAAACTTCTTTTAAATAATGCAATAGGAGTGAGCAAACCTCATCAAGCGATTTATTTGCTTAACTTTCATGGTAAATGCTTCCCAAATTTTGAAATTTTTTCCCCCCAGATTCCCCAATTTCTGCAGTAAATTTAAATTTTAGATTTACTGCAGAAATATGCTGTGTGATATCCAGATTTCTGCACTAAACTCAATATTTGGTTTAAATAATATACTGTAAAACGCAATGGCAGTTGACTTGCTTCTACACTAAAATATGTGTTCACAGTATGAATTACTGAATCCCAAAAAAAGTTCTGAAGACGGGTTTTTGAAATAAATGATTCAATTGTTCATGAAAATTTTGAAATTTTCAAAATAGTGTCTATCAAGTTTTATAACTTTCAATAAAATTGTGAATTTTTCCTTCTTGTTAAGGTTCATACCCACTTCGTGTTCACTAGAAATAGCTTTTGATGTTTACTTGCCAAATATTATTTACAAGAAAACATGTCCAGATGTTCCCAACCTAAGAATTGTTGTTGTTGAGTAAGTTCTTCTTCCTTATTTATTGTATGTTTATGCTGCTAAATTATTTTTATCTAAAATAATAGATAAATTTGCATTTTTTACCTCAGCTAAATAAATATTGTAATATTCAAGATCACTTTTCTGAAAAGAATAGTAATCAAAGTTTCCTTAAAAGAATATTAAATGATGCCCTTAAACTGTGTGCATTTTCAATCAATATGATGATATTCTAAATATTGATAGAAATAAACATTTAACTGTAGGTGTACTGAATTTAACCTCTCACACTTAAAATCACCATGGTACAATCAAAAATGAGAAAATCGGGACTAAAGCATTTAGTACTTCATATGTACACTGCTCAAAACAATTAGGGGAGCACATGGTTTTAACAAAATTACGCAAAGATGTATACCGATAAGTAACATAAAACGAATCATCCATAATTTAAAGCCTAGCAGGAAACGGAAGAAGAAAACTTCATATGCAAATCAAAGTTCATGACGTCAAAAACCAGAAAAAGGAGATAAGGGCAGAAATCGTGATGTTGCAGAAACGTTTGTTTTACTGCCGTAACTGTGAAATTTGATTGCGCAGTATTTTTTTTTTGAGACAAGGTGACTTGATGTCTCAACAACGTGATTTACCGGAATCCATGGCATGGCGTGTTATAGGCAGACTGGAATCCAATCCAGGCAAACACAACGTAGTGTCGCGGACGCTGTTGGAGTCGCCAGAAGTGTTGTTGCAAGGCTGTGGAATTGATTCCAAGAAACAGGAAATGTTAGACGTCGACCAGGGCAAGGTCGGCCACGCGCCACTACAGCAACTGATGACCGGTATATACGGTTAACAGCCCGTCGAAACAGAACAGAGAATGCTACGCAGCTGCAAAGACGGTTGCTCTTGGCAACAGGACGAAGGGTGTCCAGCCAAACAGTACGTAATCGGCTTCATGAGGGAGGGCTCTATGCACGTAGGCCAGTGGTCCGCATTCCGTTGACCCCACGCCACCGTGCGGCCCGAAGAAGATGGGCTGCTGAACATCGAGATTGGGAGCAACATGATTGGAGCCAAGTGCTGTTTACAGACGAGTCCCGATTCAGTCTGGAGTGTAACACCCGACGTGTTCTGGTATGGAGGGACAAGGGCACTCAAAATAACCCCACATTCGTTCGTGAAAGGTCACAATACAGACGAGCTGGTTGGATGGTATAGGGTGGAATCAGCATAGGCAGACGTACGGACCTGCATATCATTTGGAATGGCACTTTGACGGCCCGAAGGTATGCAGACGAGATACTGCGACCTCATGTCATCCCTTACGCTGGAGCCATTGGAGATTCCTTTGTTTTCCAGGATGATAATGCCGACCGCATAGAGCTCGTGTGGTGGAGAACATGCTTGAAGCTGAAACAATACAGCGTATGGAATGGCCAGTGTGCTCTCCTGACCTGAATCCAATCGAGCATGTTTCTCGGACGACGCATTGCTGCGCGACCAAGTCCGCCTGTTACTGTCCGAGACTTGCAGATTGCACTGCTTGAGGAGTGGAATAGTATTCCCCAAAGTCTGATCGATAACCTCATCGCATCCATGGCAAACAGGTGTGCAGCAGTCTTAGCTGTTCGAGGAGACCACACACCCTATTAAAACTCATGCATCATGTCTAAACAGTACTTTTTGTTATCGTTTACATGTAACCAAATTATTGCCCTAAATCATCTTTTCATGTTTTTTCCATATTTTCAAAGAATTAAAGCTTAATTCCAAATTTTTTTACGTCTTTTTTCTGTATTGCGCATTGATATGCGTGTACTATCCATTGTATGCCAATACGTGGCTGTCTCGCACGGTTTTCTTCACTTTTTTGCTTGCTCCCCTAATTGTTTTGAGCAGTGTATATTAAAAAAACCACTTTTTTTTCGCCCCAATTTTTTTTTTTTTGTTATAAAAGTGTGGGTCCAACTATTACTTTTACGGGAGGGGTCTTTTGAGCAAAGCAGTCATTAGGTACTGAAGATGTTTGCTTAGCCGCCTGCAAATATATTTTGTTTTAATTCGGGATCTCTGGCAAATTTCCAAATTTTTTTCTGTGTTCATTTGTCATTGCAAAAATCAGGCCTATAGGACTAAAATTACATATTTGCTTGTTTGTTATTAACACATCAAGTGCTGTGACTGATACCATTTCCAAAGCAGGTTGTGACCAATAAGACTCTAAACATTGGCTATAAGTAGTTCTCTTTGAAACCCAGGCTAATTCATCTGCCGTCTATGAGCGAAAGTGTTTCGTCATTAGTATCGCTTTAGCCAACAATTGACTTCTTGAAGTAGCAATACCGGTTTCTTTGTTATAAATGGAGGATGATGAGTTCGCTCTTATTTCTAGACACCTTAGATATAAGCATAGTTGCGTAATATATTAGAAATACATACTCTATGTTCTGTAAATATTGGCATATATATTTTTGTAATCTTTTTAGTAAAATTTTTTTTAATCTGGTTTCCAACCTTTTTGTTGTGCACAATTTGTTTTTAAAATTTGTTTGGCTGAGCCCTTCAGGCCTATTGTTTTTTTTTATTTATGAAATTTATTTTTTCATTTTTATTTTTCTGGAGCGACCACAAGCCCCTGGGTTCATAGGCGGAGATAGACTTTAAAGTCTGCGGGTGGGGGGGGCATAATGATGATTTCGATTCATATATACATTAGATCAGCCGACTCCACCTTTGACGCTGGGGAGGGGGAAATGCCTTTCCTCCTCCTCCCCCCCCCCCCCCCATGCCTAGGTTTGTGTCCTAAAGTCTCTGAAGCAAAAGTTGGACACCACAGGCATAGATCATTGTTTTCCATTTGGTGCTTTAAGAACTATTTAACCATACATACACCTTGTACATATTCCTGTATGGAATTTTGCAGTGTTCAGAAACAACTGCTGTACGGTCATGTGGCATCGTGCTGGACTCTCATCCTGAGGATCCAGGTTCAACCCCAGTTGACGGCATAGTGGTGGTTGGCTGAAGTTGGTTTTCTGCTGCTTTCCAGCTTTCAAGGAGCAAATGTTAGCCGGTTTCCCGTTTGAAAAATCTTTTCACAGAGAGCAGGCAGACTTACAACATGATACTGACATGACATGAAAATTCAAGCATTTCCATCTTTACTTCAGAAAATGGAAGACAGATGGCCGCATGAACACAAAACAAATTCAACTCGACAACATAAATACTTTAGGGCCACACATACACTCAGAACACACATTCTCTGACATGTACCGATTCGTTAGAAATTTCGTAGAGGAATGTGTACAAGTAACACATGTACAGTTATAAGTAGTAGTAGTGTTGAGAAACACTGCTCTACAGAACCTTTGGGTTCTGCAAGAGCTTCCAGAAGTTCCTATGTATCAAAAGCTGTGAAACTTTTCATTAGTGTTATTGTACAAATAGCTATAATGAAAAAATATTCATATTTGTTTGGGTTCTATAGCACTGTCTCATGGAGGATCAAGGATTCTGTATAACTGAAACATTGGAAACCTCTGACTTGGGTTATTGAAACCTTGGCGTATTTGTGTTCATTTGATGTTCTGTATGATGCAATAGTTAAATTGTGATTATAATGCTTGCAGTGCTCAAGATCCTTTTCCAAAACTTAGTGATATTGTGTTTCTGGCTCGCAAGTTTCAAGATTCTGCATCTTTAACTTTTGCTGTTGTGGATGATAAAGACATATCTTACTTTTCTTTTGTTTTCATGGATTTGCCAGAGCTGTTACCTTGAGGGCTTAATCACTTTGAAAATGTGATTGTGTATCATGTTGAACTCTGATCCTAGTATGGCAAGTAGTTCTGTGAATCAGATGTATTCATAAATGAACAAAATTTCCAGTTATGCAAATTTATTTTTCAACTCATTTTGTATTTGCTAAATTCATTTTCAACTTGTTATTTAAAAAAAAATAGTTTATTTGTTGAGATTAACTCGCATGGTACATAAAATGTCACTCACTCATATATCATGTTCATGCGATAAAATATGCTTGCTCATAGAAATGGACATACATGTAAAAATGTCACAATGTTACTTGCTCTGTTTTGGTTTTTTCATCTCCATCAAAATTTGAAAATTCCTTTAGTTGTTCACCTCCAACAAATGTTGCAAATTTAGTTTATTTTTACAAATTTGATGTAACAATTCTCTCAAATATTTTAATCACCAAAGGATTGTGATTTACCCTTATTGTATAAATAAAAGCTTCATTCAGTTCTTAGTCATAAGTTACTCTTATTGTCTTGATCAAAAGTAATTAAATTAATTTTTGGTGCAACAGTTTATGGTCAAAAAGTTTATCATTGAGCAAAAGTGATACTCAGATATATCAATGTCTAAAAAATTAAAAAAAAAAAAAAAAAAAAAAAAAAAAAAAAACCTTTTCTTTTTTCCACCTTCCCCCCCCCCCTCCCTTAAATTCTTACTTTACACCTCTGTGTTGGGCTGCAACTAGAAATGAAAATTTACTCTGTCGCCCGGGCCCATTGCCTATTTTGATGCTTTTCTCCCTCTAATTTTGAGGAACAACAGTAAGCTGGGGGGGGGGGAAATCTGGTGCCCCTTCCCTCTCGTAATTGCGACCCTTCTTCTGTGACCTTTTGAAAGTGATTTATAAGTTAATTATACTTCTATGATTTGGTAATTACTCTATTTTTCCTATTCTGTTTGTCTCATTGTCAGCTTATTTCTTTGGTAATTTCCATCTATAAGGAATGCACAGAATATGTGTATATGACATGCAATACATTGTGGTTAGTATTATGTGAAAGGAATCAATCGTTAGTTTCCACAAATTTCTGGTATACCATAGGACCTTGATGTTTACAGTATTGGATATATGGCAGGGCTCGGCAAGTGCCAGGTCTACTAAAAAAATTGATATAGTCGCCTAAAATTTTCATGGCATAGTTAATAAATTACAGGCTGAGAGCAGCACGAAATGGTTGGAATTTATTGCAGCCTGTCTGCCAAAATGAAAGGAGGTCATTATGTTCTGAAAAAGTCAAAAGAAACATTGTTTGGACCTTTTTCTTTGGGCGAAAACAATTTTGCCACCTAAAAAATTGTTTTTTGCAATTTGTCCAGCCCTGATATATGCTGCAATCATGACACTCCAATTATTTCATTCAATTAATAAAATCCCTTTAACTTTACAGTTTTTTTCCCTAAAAATTGACTCGTCCAAGTTTTGACTAATTTTTTTCCTCTCTTTTTGCTCTTTTACTCCTCATCCTTCTATAGGTATGTCCTCACTGGTGCGTCTTCTTTCAACAGCTTTCAACTTTCAATCTCGTTTTTTTTTCTTTACCGCTGAACTCTATCGCATGCCTCAAGTGGCGTGCCTTTTTTCTGTCTTCACCTATACGGCTAAACCTTTCAATTCCGATGCCGATGCAACTGTCGCAGTGGATGCAATTTCCACATTTTAATGTGAAAATATGTGAGGGGAAAATTGCTCTATGAAAGACGGAATATATAGACGAAATCATTCTCAAAATTTCTCAACTTCGGAATAAATTAAAAATTAAATCAAGTCGTTCGTCAACTTTACCCGAATATAGTCGAGTCAAAGAAATTAAGAAAACTGTATACGTCTATTTTGCCAAGTCGTAATCTAATACGTATTTAAATAATTTTTTTCGTTCAAAATTATAGTCAGAGCATTATTTTTCTCAAGTGTTTATTCATACATCAAAGCACTAAATCCGTGGTAATAGAAGTGAAAAACTTTAAATTTCCAAATTAAATAATTTTTCATAATAAAAAGTAGCAGAATATGATAGCCCAAGATGATCAGATTTAAAACATTTTCGCTCACAATTCGAATATCAAAAAGGAAATTATTTAATATGTTGTTTCAAACAATTTTTAAACTTGAAATACCGTACTTTCGACAGTCAGTAACAGAAAATTTCCCTAGAAGAGAGTTTCTTGTATGCTCATCCCTAAACTCTGCGTGCTACTCAAAAGGTTGGTCCTGCGTACGCTTCTGGTTGCAGCTCTAATAATATTCATGAAAATAAAATCTGCATAAAACTGTACAGTTTTTGAGAAAATAGCGAAGATTATTATTGTGCTGAAGGGCACAGTCATAACCTCATAAATTCGGGCCCTGTGCAAACATTAATCTTTTCCCTCCCTCCACCCTTTTATATAACGTTCTTTGAAGCAACTTTTTTCCAGTCTCAAGCACAATGCTTGTTCCCATCATCAAAAAGGGTGCACCCTTATCAAGTTTGGCATACGACTGCTTGAAATCAGGATGATTTTAATCGTTGAATGCAATTTGTACAAAGTATTCAAATTGGGACGTTAATCAAGTACTCGCAAACATGAAATCGGACACGAGCATCAAGCAATCCGGAGAGTCGGCAGGTCTGGTAGCCATGCTTAACATGTGGTGAATGGATGTGGATGGGCTTTCTCCAACCCACACTGGCCAGGGTGGAGAGTTACGGCCAAAACACTCTAAAAAGAAATATGAATTCTGTTTATAAACTAAGGCACACACTAGTCTATAAACTAAAATCATATCTTTCAGTTAGATAGCACATCTGATAGAGTTGCAAAGTTGGTAATGCAAATATCCAGCAGATACCGGATACAGATTATACAAGTCTATGCACTAACAACAAGCTATTCTGAGAAAGAAGTAGAAGTTTACATAATTACTCTCAAACTACAAATTCCACGTTTGGAAATATTCTACGGAAAGGAAGGTTAAAAAAAAATAAAGGAAAGAAAACCCAAATTTGTGGGCCTCCTAAAATTGCAAGGGCGAAGGGCACTTGCCCCCGTTTGCTCATGCAAGAAACAGGCACAGGTAAAGGGGTCTTGCATCCGGTAAGGGTGATCCTCCAACAGTTGACTAAGTATTATTCGTGTGCCTCCACGAAATATTTAGAAAAATGTGTAGTCAAGAGTTTCAACAGCACGGTGGACCTCCGATGAAAGTGACATTCGGAGGGCGTACCAATTTATATACTTTGAAAAATCATACCATTAGATCTTATTATCATAAATAGCCCTCCAACACATCTGGTTAAAGTTCTAACGCCGTGTCTGGGTGGCCCCGCGAAGTGCTCGTGAATTATTTTATAATTACACAGCAAACCTCCGTAACGCGAGCTCTTCGCCAAAACATGAAAAAGAAATAGACCAGCATTTTAACATGAAATTCTACCAAAAAATAATTTTCAAGATAATCATTTAATTTATAATTTTACAATTATAATTACCGTTAATTTAAATTTACCTTCAATAATATCACGTAATGCACTACGTGACCTGAAGCCTTCAAAAGTGTCAATGTTTTTTTTTTGTTGACATCAAAAATCGAGAAAAACCTTATGAAAACAACACTGAATCTTCACAAAAAGGAAAGGGAAATTGAACGAAAATCCAAACCTGGTGGAGCAGAAGGAAAAGGAATGCCTCTTAAAAAATGGCCGCCTTTCAACAAGTTTGAGTCACGCCCGAGTGATTTACGACACGCTTGATGACAGGTGTGCCAGTGGAAAGCGCATTGACGCAGAAAAAACGCACCAGTGTAGACATAGCTTATGAGACTTGCACTTGTTTTTCAGGTTTTCTGCCTCTGTCAAGATCTTTCATTTTTTTCCTCACCCTTCACAAATCAGAAACCTACTCTTACTCCCTATCTTTGTCGTCTTTGGCTTTTACAGAGTTAAATGTAGAATGCAGGTAGGTTACGATGTGGGGAGATAAATCTCATAAATCCGACTATTTTTGCTGTCTTTCTCTTGAGAAATATAAAAAGACCTTTTCCTATTTCCAGCCATTCCAAAACCAGTCCTTCCTTTTTTCCATTGGCTCCCAGTTCCTCAAAGTGGTACTATTTAAAGGTTTCTGTATGGGTCAATTTAACTTCTGAATAAAATTGCTTGTTTTTGTTAAAATTTCGAATGAAATTTTCCATTCTAAAGAAGAAAAGTATAATACAGCATTCATTGGCATATTTGGAAGCCAAATTTCATTTATTCAATATTGTGTGTATCTGTAAAAAGAAGCTCAAAATTGGAAATAGATTCAAAATTCAAAGTGTTAATAATTAACACAGTTTATCATCTGTTGTTTGTCAAATTGTTGCAAATTTGATTGAAGAGTTTATTTCAAAATGCTGCATTTACAAAAGTTTGAAAGATAAACTACAATTCTGCAATGATAAAACCTGTTATTTAGCTTGTATTTAAATTTTGATTCCAGCTAAAATTTGTTTGATAGTTTGAGATTAGTTTGGACAACTAAATCTCAAAAGAAATGCAGAAATGGTTGCAAAAAGTGGCAAAAATTAAGAATTTCTATTATTGTTTATATTGCAAATTTTTATCCTAATGTCGCTGTTTAATTTTCCTTTGGTTCCTAAAAATTGTTATTTTTCATTTGGAGCTGTATAACAACTTAAAATTTCTTCCCAGAGTACTATTTTCTATGCAGCTGTTTGGATGTAGCTCATCTAATTGAATGTATTCTTAAAACTATAGTGCTATGTAAGTTGCACAGCAGTAGTGGTCTACACTTGCAGTTTACTTCCTCCTATAATGGTGAAATAAATTATAGGACCAGGTTGGAAAATGATGATTAAAAAAAGTAACCATAAGACCCCCCCCCCCCCCCCCGTCCTTCAGAAATGATGACTACGATAAAAAATATCTTAAAAACTTGAGCAGATTATTATTAATAATAATAATAATATTATTATTATTATTGTTATTGTTGTTATTATTATTATGATTATGATGATGATGAGGAGGACGACGACGTCGTCACTTACCTTATTTGCTAGGCATCATTTCTAGGAACTTCTCAAGTAATTTGATATGGTTGTTTTTTGCCAATCTCTTAAAGATGGCTATTTCATATAGAGGAAGGTAAGATCCTCATTTTGAAAAAGTGTAGATTAACAAGATGGCAAGCAATGGTGGAATTGCTTTTATAATAAAAAAAATTTCTTGTTTCCCAGATATTGAAAGAATAACTTTCAAACATGACTAAATGGAACTAATCGAGGGAAATTTCTTAATAACCAGGGCCACAACTAAGAGGGGAGGAGCAGACAAGTCTGGTGCTCTGAGCACTTGACCAGAGGAGGGGGTCAAATTTCATCATTTAACCTTTCTAGACCCCTCCCTTCTCTGACCCCACCATTCTTCATTTTTGTCTTTTTGTTCTAAACTATTGTTATGCTGATTAATAATTACAGTGGAATGAAAAGAATAAATCCTCGACTCCTTTTCAGAAAAAAAAAAGCAAAATGATAGAAGAAATGTGGAAATTCTTGGAGAATGACACAGACTTGGTATATATCCAAACAGTAGTTGGCGCTAATATGGGCTTTTTACATTGTAATCCCTATATGGAAGAGATTTAACAGTGTTGTTCATTTGAATTTACAGATTTGTTCATTGAAATTTTGTGGCGTTACAGCAGAGTTCGACTGTATGTCTAAGGGGCCATTCAGGTAATATGGCAACAAATTTTTAGCCATTTCTGACCCGTCCCCCATCAGCAAAAGTAAGGAAAACTCTGACTCCTCCCTGTCAGCTTTGTCTCCCACTTCCCAAATGTATATTGGTATCAGAAATGTACACGGGGGCGCAAGAGAACCTCTTATCTTCCCCCCCCCCAAACGATCAAAAGTTTATTTTCGATGAAAACAAAATTTTTTTAAAATAAAATATTGGAATAAAATACCTTTCTATTTTATTATATTCAGTTTCTGTTAATTTCAATGCTATTTGAAGGTTAAGAACTCGAAATTTCTCTTTAGGAAATTAATTGCAACCCACCCCCTAAGCCTTTTGTGTCCCCTCGATCCTGCGTATGCCTCTGATTATGATTGCCCTTCAAGAGTATGGAGTCTGACCACCACCTAGGTTTTACCAGTCTTCGAACTTTTACCATAGCATATATACAAGGATTATTTTTCACATGATTATAGACTGAACACACTATATTTTTAGCTTGTGTTTTAAGTTTATTAATTACTAGTTTAAGTTAAGCATTAATTAAAACAGTAGTATATATGGTAATTTCTTGTCCCTGGAATAAATAGCTTTCTACTTCTATCTCTGTGTTGTTGAGCAAGTTTGACAGTGAGTGTAGCCACCTTGTTGGGCATCTTTGCCTGTTGTGGTGTTGTATTTGTATTTTTGATAAGCTTTGCTTTTTCCATTCTACTGTTAATCATTATTCTACATCTCACCAGCCAATGATCACTTCCTGTATTGAATTTGTTAAGAACACTGCAGTCTTGGATCATATGCTTCTTATTAGATAGGGTGTAGTCGATATCTCTTGTTGTTCCAGTTCGACCATTTTCTTTGGGGTTTCTTAAAAAATGAATTCATGCGCATCACTGTTCACTCTCTGAAAATTTGACTCTTTTTCTCTGTTGTTTCCCACACCGTAACCATGATTTCCAACTAAGCTTTCACCACTTTTTCTCTCTCCAATACTAGCATTGAAGTCACCCATTACTATTTTGATATGATAGTTTCTTTTACTATTCATTTCGTCTGATTCTTCATAAAAGTCTTCTACTTCTTTCTCAGAATAGCTTGTTGTTAGTGCATAGACTTGTATAATCTGTATCCGGTATCTGCTGGATATTTGCATTACCAACTTTGCAACTCTATCAGATGTGCTATCTAACTGAAAGATATGATTTTAGTTTATAGACTAGTGTGTGCCTTAGTTTATAAACAGAATTCATATTTCTTTTTAGAGTGTTTTGGCCGTAACTCTCCACCCTGGCCAGTGTGGGTTGGAGAAAGCCCATCCACATCCATTCACCACATGTTAAGCATGGCTACCAGACCTGCCGACTCTCCGGATTTTTCATCCTTCCTCCTGCTCTCCGGATTTTGGCAGAAAATTAGATTTTACGCGAGCTTTCAGGTTGTCGTGATGTCAATGACTGCCGTTGTCATTAGGGAAAACACCTATAGAGGACAGCCATTGTCATTAGGGAAAACACCTATAGAGGACAGCCATTGTCATTAGGGAAAACACCTATAGAGGACAGCCGTGGTCATTTCCATTAAGCAGCCGTAAAAAAGGTCTTGGTGATCGTATTTAAGCAACTGGCAAAGAAGTGACTTTGTTTACGTAGCATTTATTGTCAATCATTTATCAGGGGCATGACCTTGGTTGCCGAAATTCCTGTATAATTGTTATTGTATTCCATTTACAGTTGTGCGGTAAACACGGTAAGCAGCTTTGTATTTTGAAGTTTTTTAAATTGTTTCCTCCGATTAAATATGTCCAGAAAGAAAATATAAAACTTTAAGCTATATAAAGCTTTTAAGAGTTTATATACCCAATCACTGATAGCATCCACAAAAGGAAACACATGTTTTTATGAACAGTATGTAGATGTGATTTCTCTATTCTGCATGGAAAGACTGACATGGAATTATATTCTGCTCAGGGTAATGCAGAACCTGCATTGTGGGGGAGGAATGGAACTTTTTCTTAATTGATTAAAAAAAATTTTTTTGTGGATTTTTTTTTTTTTTGATCAAGTCTTAGTGCCGGGGGAGGGGGGGGGTACCCTCCTCTGGAGAATCTCCTGATTTCTGGATTCCAATAGTTGGCACGTCTGATGACTACTCAACAGGCTGCACCATGAGAAGGTGCAGATTAGACCTTAAGCCTCTACTCCTAATCGATTCCTTCAAGTCCTCATGATGAAGTAATTGAAGGATCTCAATTCAGACGACATTGCATTATATTCAACAATATCATTGGTAGTTTGCATTAAATCAATATTAAAATCTCTAAGACAAACAATATTTTTTTGAATTTTAATGTAACTAAAAAGGAGTGATATTCCATGATAAACTGTGACAAGTCTTATTACAGTAAATATACAAACTATCTCTGCTGTAATCATGTCAATGGTGATTCTGTCAGTTAAATAGTCATCTTTGATATATGCAGTTACACCACCAGACCTATTTTGTTCACAGAAATCACTAACCGAATTGTATCCAGGGATATTATACATATCCACCTCAATCTGTTTAATACAAATTTCACTCAGTAAAATAAAATCAGAAACGTAACTCGTTTCATCTAGATGAATTAGCAACTGATCAAAATTAGAACGCCAACTCTGGATGTTAATATGGATTAATTAAACATCTGATTTATCACTTAAAAAATATTTCTACTCGCTCAGTGTTAATCCAGGTAATTTATATCGTTTATATCAGGGATCACAAGACAATCCTCAAGTATCATTAGGGGGATGATGAATTTTATCCAGGTCATTTAAACACTGAATGTGGTAAATTCAATTACCTTCGGTTTTACAAATTACAATTTTTCCAACTCTAATCCATGCGAACTTGAATGAGTGTTCATGTTTGAATTGTCTCACATGGTAAAATAAGTTTTTCAGTGATCGGGTAAGATGTTCGTTGATATAAATTTTCGTTGGTTTGAGTTGTTCGTCCACTTTACTAGCAAGTAGGGATTTTTTTCGCCTTGGTAGCAGACAGCCATCTGTCATGCACAGAAGAGTATTTAAATTTGACAATGATTGATTTGGCTTATTTTTGTTAGTTGAGGGAACGCGATCAAGTTTCAGGATATCTTCAGGATTATAAATATCTAGTTGGCTTCCAATTTTGTTTATTATATTATATTCCTCACATTTTCACTAAGCTGCTCTTTCACACCATCAATTTCAATATTACAATACTTTGATCTCAGTTCAATCTGCTCAATCTCAATTGAATACTTTCAGTTTTTTGTTTCAAAACACTGTTCTCAACTTCCAATTTTTGGTTTTGGCACTTCAACTCCCTAAGGTCATTTTTTACCTCTATTAGTTTGGATTTCATTTCTCTTAGTGTTTCATCGTTGAATTCTAGGGCTTTCTTGAGTTCTAGTATTTCAAGTTGGATGTCTTTACACTCGTTGGTCATTTTCAGAGTCTGCTCATTTTTTAGTTGTAACATAGTCATCAGCTCATTTTTAAACATTTCATAGATCTCATGTTTAGTTTCTCCACCTGTTTTCGGTTTGCATTGGCTGCAACACCACAAAAATCTTTTATTTTTCTCTAATTTCCTGAAATTTGATTCAGAAACACCAACACATTTTGGGTACACACAGCGGGTACAGTGGAATACCTCTTGTTTATCAAATATCGTACCCTTGCGATACAAGCATTTAGATTCCATGATATATGAGGAGGAAATAACTCACTAATTAAATCAAAACAATCATGCACCTGAAGATGTAGTATTTGGCTGACCAAAAGACTGTAGTACTCGCATTGCATTTGTTGATTGTAATCGTTTTCATTAATTCACTCTGCACGAATTTAATTTCACTGGGTAAACATTTTTATAGTTTAACTCACTAACATAGCGTAGAATAATACAGCGTAGAATTCAAATTGATTAAAAAAATAAAGGCTTGATAAATTAGT
Organism: Pholcus phalangioides; assembly: GCF_987345545.1. NCBI lineage: Eukaryota > Metazoa > Arthropoda > Arachnida > Araneae > Pholcidae > Pholcus > Pholcus phalangioides. The sequence continues at coordinate 9,364,717 of NW_028301613.1, read as the reverse complement.
AAACACAAGCTGTTACTCATGCAACCATCTCCATCGACAAGTTGCCACCCACTGGTTGGCAAAATCTTTTTTATGTTGGCATAAATGCTATTAGACTTCAAATTTTCAAAAGGTGGTAAAGTCTAGAGACTTTGCTTGTGTTTTTACCAAAGAACTTGACGCATTATAGCATGTACTATCAAAAATATGCGTCAAAAATTTTGAAATATATCAATGGTTAAGTAGCATTTCTAATTATATTTCTACTAAAGCATAGCTTTTCACCATGTTAAAAGGTATGAGAGTCCTTATGGGTGTTTTATTTTTGGTATTTCATATTTCTTGCTTGTAAATTGTTTATTAGTCAATTCATTAATGTTGAATTGAATTTGAGAGATTAAGAGTGCATATTTTTTCACCTAATCATCAAAAAGATTTGTTTCTATTAATAAGCAGTCCGTTAATTTAAAAAAAAATCATTTTTTTATACCTTGGTACCTTAGACATATTAATTCTATCCAATTTCTCGAGAAATTAATCTACACTTTTGTTAAAATGAGGTTCTTACCTTTTTCTATAAAAGATAGCCTTTTGCTTTGTCCCATCTTTACAAATTGTGCGTGGCAAAAAACAACTACCTCACCAACCAACCAATTACTTGAGAAGTTCCAAGAAATGATGCCTTGCCATAAGGATATGCAAATAAGGTAAGTGTTGCAACTAAAGAGGAGTTTTTCCATTTGCATGGTAAAGACAAAAAAAATTTACCATTATAATACAGTCAGTAAAATTTTAATACTGTATTGTGATATTTATTTGAAAATTCACTATACAGAATAATTATTTCTCATAATTTTATATTAACACATCTCTGAAAAAAAATTGTTACTTTTTTTTTAATTCCCATTTTTAACCTGGCTTTATAAGTTCTTCCACCACTGTATATTTTAATGTCATTTATTTTATAATTGTTCATCAAACAATTCAATCAATAACTTTGATCAATTTCTATTTATACGTACATCCTAAGTATGAAATTTTTGGAAGACTTTTTATATTTAGAGATGATGATTTTAGGAAGAAAATTCAGAAGCTCTAAGGAAGAAATATTCTGTTTCTATAGCTAAGGATTAGAGCACTCGTCTGGGGTTCGAGTCCCTGTGGGGGCAGAGACGAATTTTCTTCCTAATTTGTTGTGTTGAGCATCTGAATAAAGATTAGTTTATTTATCATCTGCAATATAGTAAAAAAAAAAAATTCACTTCTAATTGAATTTCAGGGTCTTTTAACTTTGTTAATATCCAATCATGCATTGATTGTAGAGTCAGGGTTTGCCGTATGTTTGATATTATAACAATTTGCTGTTTAAGAAAATTAATGTTCTGTACAATGGTAAGTCTGATCATTTTGGACTAGTATTGTGAGGAATAAATTGTTATGATCATTTTACATTTTCTGCTCATTCAAGTTTTGCCCTGTGCAATGCAACATGAATGTGTGCAACTGTGTGGAGAATTATGGGTGTTTTTTTTTTTCTCTCTGTTTTCATTTGACAAAATAATTTTAAACATTTAAAAAAATTTACTGACAGCTTTATATATTGCCGGTCAATGTCTAATTCTCTGATATTTTGTTAGTGTCTTTGTACAAACTACAGCATTCATTTGTCATAGTAATAATTTGAGAGGTTGTGTTGAATATCTCAAAAGAATTTTTTTTTCCCCAATTCCATTCCATTTACTAATATCAAGGAAAAATTAATTTGATAGTTTCTCAGCTTAAGTAATCTGTGATAATTATAGGTCAGTGTTATATTGCGTTATTTTTAATTTATATTTAACCTATTCCTCCAATTATTTAACTTAAGACTTCGTACTAGGGGCAGCCGTGAAGAGAAGGGGAAATATTCTCCACCAAAATGAAAGAGATGGTACAACCCAGAGTCCGACATTTATCATTATCAACTATAGATCTCAAAAAACACTAGACACAAAGAGTCAAGTCCACACTGGGAAAATTTAAGTCCAGACATTTTAATAACAGAAAAACATTATTCAGAGAATTTAATGGGGATCCCCGTGAGATAAAATTCACATCAATTATTGGGTAGAACACTCCATCACCTTTGTTGACATGAAAAATTTAGGGGCGTGAGCAGTTAAGTATGTGATAGAGAAAGGGATCTGTAAATGGGTCCCAGGAGGATAGATAGATCATAGGATCTACTTACGTTACGACAATGTCAGTCTCTGGAATCCGGGAGGAGGCATTACACTGACGGGCGGTTCTCCGGATGAACTGAGGTTGGCTATACTCATCGAGAAGTTGGTGTGCTAACCCCTCAATGGGGCACTCCTCTCTCTGCAGCAGCAATTTTTTTTGCAGTCATGTTGCCGTTTCTGTTGTACCCCTGTGTCAGGAAAGTTTTTTTCTGACAAGGACGAACCGGGTATCGAACTCGCGACACCCCTAAACACCCTTGGTACTTTAGGCGAATATCTTATCGACCTGGGCTACAGCGCTCACACACTTCTTATCTTGAAAGAAGTGATACATATCACTTTTCTTACCAATAAGAAAGAATTCAACTTCCTTTCGGAGTTCATATATCTTCTTCAGAACTTTACCTCGGGACAGCCAAGGAACGTCCGAATGAAAAAATAGATTTTTGTGATCGGTGCCATTTCATCGCACAATACTCTCAACAATCTAGTATTCAAAGCACTGTTTTTTTTATGAAATTAACTATTTTAATCAATTGTAACAGGACTTCATTAAGTTTAGGAATCATTTTTTTAGAAGCCAGGTTTTGCCTGTGAATGAAACATGTTGATATTAAGTTATTTTCACTCACCATATCCTTGATTCTAATGATTAAACCCGAATGTCTGCCCGTTATATTCGCAGTACCGTCAATGCAAACTCCAGCGCAATTTTGCCAATCCAGTCCTTCATCTTTCATAAACCTATCCAAAACTTTGAAAATTTCTTGCTGGTTGTGTTTGCAGCTAATTCCGAAAACTCAATGTTTTCCTCCACGTCATTATCACAGTGATCAATAAACTGAACGTATGTGAGCAAAATGCCATGGTTTTAGACATCAGTGGATTCATCAAGTTGTACTGCTAACAATTTTGACATCTTAATTTTTCTACCAGTTGCATTTCGGTATCTAGTGCCATATCGGATATGCGCCTTTCTATGGTGTCATTTGACAATGGAATGTCTTTCATTCTATTTGCTGCAGACTGGTCTAACACTTCTCGGCAAGCAGTAATCAAAGAAGGGTTAATGAGTTCTTCGTCAATATTACAGGGTTCCCAGCAACCTGGAAAGTTGGAGAATTAGGGAAAGTCAAAGGAAATTAAAAAATGGTCAGGGAAAATGTTAAATATTTGTCAAAAGTCGGAAAATCTGAAGGGGAAAACAAAAGGGGATGAATTCCCATTCCAGTAGTTGGTCTTCACTTTTTTCCCCATAGAAGGTTATCTCTTTTAGATCCTCTGGGAGAGAATAAGGTAGCCTTATCTTTATCTCACTTTCCTCTGAATCTCCCTACTGAGAGACACTTTGGTATACATGAGCAAAATGTGTTATCAGTTGAAGGATGAGATTTTACATATACTGGAAAGTAATGCTGGTCAAGGTCACTGCACCTGCTTTTTCAGTAAATGGATGGGGGGGGGGGTGTCTAAGGAGGAGACCCTCTTTTGCATTTTCCTCTGTTATAAACAAATACAATACCAGCTCTAATTCTTTTTCTATCTCTTCTGAGAAAATGGTTTATCCTCTTGCTTATTTTTGCTGCCTCTGTATAGACAGCAAAAATAAGCAAGAGGATAAATCATTTTCTCAGAAGAGATAGAATTAGAGCTGTCTTTTTTTTTTTGCTGCCTCTGTTTAGGCGCTGCTGTGGTGATCGAGTGGTCATGATGACAGACTCTCACAGCAAGGATCCGTGTTCGAACCCCACCGGCGCCACAGTTGTGGTCGGCTGAAGTTGGTTTTTTGTGGTTCCCAACTTCAAGGTGCAAGTGCGAGCCGATCTCCCCGTTAAAAAGATTTGCCACAGAAAGCAACAGGCCTACAACGTTACAAATATTCAATCATTACACTTCACTCACAATTTGAAGTATAGATGGCAGCACTGAAATGTCAGACACAACACTAGCTACACACTCAGACTGTTAGGTGCACTCACTTTGTTCCAGACTGCCACGAAGTTGGGCTGGAAGAGATCTCGGCAACAGGATAAGTCTGGTGGCAGAGACCCTGGCGTTCATTCATTCATGCCTCTGTATAGGGGACAATTCAGATATGTCAAATGGGGGGTTCTACGTGTGGGTTTTATGGAAGGTAGTTGGATGGGATGAAACAACTCCTCAGTGGTATATATTTTTTGTTTATAGAATTCTCCTCCTTGCTACACACAGTTCACAGACATTACAAGACATCACAAATGGGTAAAATTAAAAGAGAATTTGTTTTCTCTGAATTTTTTTAGTAAGAGATGGGTTGAAAATGTATATTGCTTGGAAAGAGCTATTGACCTTTTTTTGAAAATGTGAAATTTATATAGAACAACAAGTCTCTTCGAGGTAAATGTGTTACTTCTGTTGGCCTATCAGTAAAAGATAGGCCTACCCCATTAAGTGTGATACGAGTTTTTAAGACTGTCCCTCCAGAGCAGGGTGGTTGATTTTTTTTTTAATGATTTTTTTAACAATATATATTTAAATGTATATATTGCTAACACACTAGTCATTAATTCATATTTTCTTAGAATTAAAGAAATTTTTATTTATAAAAATAATGACGATTTAAAAAGTATTTGCAAACTAAAGATAAAGAATCATATACTTGTTAGACATATCAGAACATTTTATTAAGGGGGGAAAACCCTACATTTCTTGAATATATCTTACATGTATCGTATTAAACCATTTTACCCTCAATAATTGTTCATTTGCTTCATTAGAAACACTAGTTTTGATGCTTTTGCCTACTCCTAATCTGTTTCACTATCTGGAATAAACTACAACAAATATTTAAAAAATCCTTTCAGCATAGGTAGTCTATACTTTGGCTGTGGTAAGCAGGTTCAAAAATATCATATCACTCTTCGTAATTACATCTTTACCAAAAACATAAAACTATTCGCCCACTCAAAATCAGACACTGTATCCTTAGGGTTAAAAAAAAAGTTTACGGCTCGGCGGGAAATGGTTCCAACTTCCCAAAACATTTTAATGTAATTGCTGGGAACCTAGAGTCACAGTTTTGTTAGATAAATTCAAGACCATGTCTCTCTTATTTCTGACATCAATTCCCTTATTAGAAATTAACACTGATGAGCTTAGAATAAATACAGCAAAGTGTGCATCTGTTAATACAATTGCTCATATCTATTTTTATATGCTGAAGACAAGGCCATTTAATTGTTTGATGCTTCTTTCATCTTCGGTTGCAGCTTTTTTCCACATGCTAGTTAAGAATACTCGATCAACTAGGGAGCAGTTGTGTTGTACAAAATCAATAGTTTTGGCTATCAATTTCAGAATCTCAATCATGTCCTTGACATTTTTTAAACCAATATTTACAATTTTATTGGAGATGTCGCTATCTATTTGAGATCTGTGGTCTTCACAAACTTTGGTAACAACTGACCAATTTTAGCATAAGATTCAAGAGAATGACAATAAGTATTCCATTGTGTGTCTACAGGAAGTATCAATGCACTTCCACCCTCTGATACCATGCTTTTGAGAGATGATGATTGTGAAAATATTAAAATATACTATACTTGTATAACATGCTTTGTTACATCAGTTTTAACTAAATCTTCGGCTAGCAGGTTTAAAATGTGGGCACTGCACCCATATGTAAGTCCCGAAAAACCAAGCTCTTCATCTAGAGTCTTTCTGGAAAAACCATATTTGCAGTTATCGTCTGTAACAAAACTTGATATTTTACATTTAAACGTTTCTTCTGTTGATTTCACTGAACTAAAAACCGAATTTGCTAAATAATTTCCAGTATGCGATGAGTCAATAGTATCAAACATGGGTGACTTTACTACACTTTTAAACACACATACAATTGGTCCATTATAGATATTCATACATCCATCGATTGCCATGCAAACTGTATGATTTTCTAAGTTAGCTTTACATCCCATAACTTCATCATTGTAAATCTTGAGCAACCATTTGTCAACTAAATCAGTACAACTATCGTATTTTAATACTATAAATAATATTTAAAAATATAATAATTAAAATAATTCAATAAAAATTTAAATCACTTTTTAAAGCTCCATAAATAATTTTATTTGATTAAAACATATTTTTTTAATATCTGAAATGAGTTGATTTATATCTGAAATAAATTGATTTATATCTGAAATAAGTGATTTTTTTTTTTTTAAATTAGTTGTGATTTAAATCACTACAACCCTGCTCTAGAGTGCAAGTCATTTCTAAAGATTTCAAAGCTCCAAACCTTTTTGCTCTTTTTTTTTTTTTTTTTTGTTTGAAGCTCTTTTGAAGATCCCATCATTGCAAGATTGGAATCTGATAAGTTGGAGGCTGCAGCTTCCGCAAAAAAACTTTGTAAAATTGATTTGGATTGGGAAGCCGCCTCTGATTTTAATTTTCCTGAATAATCAGTCGACATGTTTTTTTTAGATTAGATTGTGTCTTCTGTATTTTTAGGACATGTAGAGGCATAAACGATGTTTACAAAGCTTTGCAAAGAGCTAGAAATAAAAGTGCTTCATTTATCGAAAATTATGACACTGGTATTGGGAAAAGCAAAATGTAAACGAATCCCTTTAAAAAGGATGGATGGCTCAGTAAAATCATCCAGTTCACCTGGACTTATTTAAATTAGACCTTGCAACTTATAAATTTTGAATAAATTCTCGAAGGAGCATCATTCTTAAAAAAACTTGCATGCCTTCATAATTTTCTGTGTATTGAGGAAGAGAGTTTACACACTGGACTCCAGAAGACTCCTAAAAAAAAGACATATTGTGAGGAGGGACAGGATAAAATTATCTGTGGTTGCTAGTACACTGTTTTGTCCAAAAATTGTTTGTTACCAAGTCATTTGTCATTTTGCTGTAGCTTGAGTCAATCGTATAGGATACTAGCTATAACACTCGGCGGCGTAATACCATACCGTACATAGGATTTTTTTAACGTGGGATGTGCCTCATTAGCTAAGATCACTATTACGTCACTAAATCGTCACACCCGATCATGACACTAACGCTTAGAAATTCTGATGATCCTCATTACAGCCAATCAGAGTCAAGTATCTGTGACGTTGTGAAGTGTACCTCCTGCTGCTATGTTTGGCAACTTATCGCCAAATCCAGTGTGTATTAACGATTTCGCTATTATTTTGTCATTACGTCTCATTTGCTCACACGATAATATTACAATCCTAATAATAATGATATATATTATATAATAATTATATTGACATGCAATAAATACAGTGGCTTGCCGAAACACAAGTTCTATGTTTGGTTTTCTAATGAATCTATTATCATTATGAATCAATAAATGATAGCAGGGCTTCGCGAGCGGTTATTATTGTTGATTGAATGGTTAAACTTGATTCAACTGAACCACATTTGGATTAAATCAAAAAAAAATAAAAACATTTTTAAGTGATTCAATAAACGATAACTTATTAGACGAGGGTGGCCCCCCATTCCCCTGTATCGCCAAGTTCGCTGTTTGGGAACAACGCCCCACCCATTCCCGTGCATCTGACAATTTGTGGTGAATTATAATATAATAAATCATATTTATGTGCAACGGTTAAAAGAAATTAAATGTAATAAGAAATTAAATTTTTCAAACGAAGATGCTAGGGGGGAAAAAATTGATGGTTTCGAAGGGACTCGAACTCATAACCTTCGTTTTAAGAGTCCCGTGAACTTCCCACGGTACCAATCGTGGTTGTGGAGCTGCAGTTGAATTTAGTATATCCATTATGAAATGTCGCCAGGAAAGATGTTGGCGCCAAATGGATCAAAAGTTGCGGTAGCCTCGACGTCTACTGTGACGTTTCTATGATGTCACAGTTGACTAGACTCTGATTGGCTGGTAATGTTAACTGTTAGAATTTCTAAGCGCTACAGATCATGACTTCGAGCCTCAATGTAATGCACATGCATAGCTATTAGCTATTGACACGCGTTTTTCCGGTGACTGTTGGTTGGCGCCAATATATTTCCTGGAAACGTTTAATGATACATATACCTAATTTTGTAATACCTTGTGGTGTTAAACGTCCGAAAAGGCGTCCCCACACCAGATGGATTGACGAGATCAAGAAAGTGGCTGGAGTCAACTGGATGGCTTCATCCAGCATCAGACAGAGCAGAATGGAAAAATTTAGAGGAAACCTTCATCCAGCAGTGGATTGAAAATGGTTGTTGCTGATGATACCTGATTTTACCTGTGATCGACATGTGCCAGTCGGTTTAATGGTTGGAGCATGGGATTTGCAGGAGTGGAAAATCTGCTACAATTTCTGACATCTGTTACATTCTGCTACAAAAACACCAAAATTTTTAAATTCTGCGCCATCTTGCATAAAAACCAAAATTTTCCCTTAAGAAACTTCGAAGTTGCATCGCAATAGAAGCTGACTTTTCGATGACGTCATTTCCCCTCCCACAATTTTATTTCTTGGGTGCTGCAAATAGAATTAGCTTGAGGGCCCCATCCCCAGGATTCAGGGCCTAGGCTCTCAACAACATATAAAATGGGGTCAAACTACGCGAATTACGATTCATCCACAGAACAAAAAAGCCTTCAAGCGCTGTTTCTAGCTATTTTTTTTCCAAAAAAAAGTCTAGTCTTTCAATTTATTTTTGCAAAAAATTCAATCGGAGAACATCTGTTTTCACTCATTTTTAACTGATTTGTGATTGCTTCATGTATTTTATTTTCCAGTATCTTAAACAGATTTTCAGTCTCTCGTTTTGCTTCCATGTTTTCTACAATTCATTTTTTACTATTCTTTTTCTTGATATGTCATTTCTAGAGCCCGGATTATATGCACTTAAAAAGTGGCGAAATATGCTCTAAAAATATGCAAATATGCACTTAAAAATGCAAAAATATGCACTTAAAAATGCAAAAATAAGCACTTATAAATGCAAAAATAAGCACTTATAAATGCAAAAATAAGCACTTATAAATACAAAAATAAGCACTTAAAATACAAAATGTGCATATGCAAAAATATCACCCGCATATGCAAATAAATTCTACATATTTTTATTGAGGCATTTTTAATTTTCAGTTTGTTATAGCTGCTCAATAACAAAAATAGCAATAACATGAATTTTGACACTATTTCTAAAAAAATTTAATACTTTGACATATCTCTAGAAATAGCCTTACAATAAAACGGTTAATATTCGTAAAATACTTTATAAATATGTATTAATTCACTAAATTTCACCTGTGGTTGAAAAACCGATGTTATGAAAATATTATGAACAATATTTATTTGAAAAAATTGTAAAAAAGAAAAATTGAGTTGGCTTAAATAAACCTTCAAAAATATGCACATATGCTGAAAATTCTTTGATTTTATTCATTTATATTCATTAATGTTAAAAAAGGCCAATATATGCAGATGCATATAATCTAGGCTTTAGTCATTTCCTTTTAGGTCATTCACCAGCATGTTTAGTGTTCAATCATAAATGGTTTCCAGCTGCGCATTAATTAAAATTACTTTGGTCGTGGTTGGTTTGAAAGGTATTTGATATAAGATTCCAGCAAAGCTTATTTAGGCAGACAAGCAGTGTTGAACAAAATTCACAAATTTTTTCTTTGGGTAGAGACACTGATAATGAAAATAATACAGTAACAAGCTAGGGTCCCTCACAGCTACAGTAACCATTTTTATCACATCATTATAATATTCTGCATAACAGGACTAATTGTATTGGGATCTACAGTTTATAGCCGATTTCAAAACAGACACAGTTCCAGAGGATGGTGATCGCCCCTTCCAAGATCAGAATACTATGAGAAACATTGGTCTGTATCATAAAATAAGAGCTGATCTAACAAACCTATTGCCCCTCATCTGTCTTTTTCTTAACAGTCATCCGACGCAGGCTACAGTGGTTTGGGATAAAGCAGTTATACAGCTAGGGGCTTCTACATCTGCGAATGTGGTTTGCCTAGGTCATTATTTTCTACAGACACCTGGGTCACACTTTTTCTCAAGTCCCTTTATTAAAAAAATATATAATAGCCCCTTTGCAATCATGTGAAGGAGCGGGAAAGGCTTGAGACAAAATTCTCACCTGTGCGAAACATCATTTTGGTGCCTCTCTGGCATATAAGCTGCATGAGTAAAATTATCTGGGGAAAACTTGCAGATTTTTGTATATGCCATGAGTAATATGGTGAGATATAACATAGGCAGTTTAGTCATTAACACTTTCGGGTCTGTGCTATTTCTTTCGACTATGTTTGTCTCTGTGGACTGAGGGTTTTTGACACTTTTTTCATGATTTTTTTTAAAAGTCTTATTTTCTTCTAAAAAATTCTAAAATTATTCTTCTATAGTTTTTTAGCCAGAAATTTTCACTCTTTTCTTTCATAACATAGCAATTATTTAAAAGTACTAATAATTAATATTAAATGAGAAATAATTAAAATAGGATGTTTTAGAGTTTTAAAGTCCAAGTTAGAGTTCCGCATAAAAAAACAATTTTTCAACATAAAATTGCAAATACTTCTGAATAAAAATTTACCCAAATGTTGTACAAATATCTAAAAATAGTTTTTATTAAAATATATATCTTGTAAAATTTGGTATGGTGCACTTCGAAACACATTTACGCACAGAGCAACACCTCAAGATTAGTAATAAGTTCGAGTTTCTTTCCTCAATCTTTTTCGAGTTTCCGTCTTTGATTTGCTCCGTTTCTCCTTTTCATCTAAAATGAATACGTCCAATACGTACGATTTTTTGTAAAATATACGTCCTGAAACGTTTGAAAAAAAAAAGTAATATACACAAAATTGTTCGAAAGCAAAAAATCAAATATATTTACCAGTGCTATTGTCATCATCTGAGAACTGCGATTTTGAATCTCTTATACAAGCGGGCTGGTATTCAGGATCAACTGAATCTGATAACTCTAACAAAGAATTTTGTGCTAATATATATCAGTATATATATAAGTTCAGCCAAATCACCGGCATCTGATAAGTCTAAAAATCGTTTGAAACATCGCGGAACACAACAAACATGGCTACCTTACCTAGGAAGACAAATATGTTTGAACTATACTTATTTCTACATCGTTTCAGAAAGCTACATTCCTTGGCTGCTGCCATCTACAGTCGAATCCCGTTATAACGAACGCCAAGATACCGGAGGAATCACTTCGTTAAAACGAAATTTCGTTATAAAGGAATTCCAAATTGCCTAGCATTGTTCCTATGTAAACTTATTTGAGGGTTTAGAAAAGTGTTCGTTAAAACGAGATTTTCGCTGTAACGGTATTTGTTAAAACGGGATTCGACTATATATTTTTTTGGAACTAGAAGATTTATAGATTATGTTTAAAAACACTGGGGACATATATATTTAGCTATTTTATAGCTACAAGAGTTGAAAGTTAAGCCCGAGACTCTGGCCTAGACCCGAAAGCGTTAAAGGTCTTATCCTGGGCTTTATATTCACTTACGAAATCATCAGTATTAAAATTCATAAACTTACACATATTTATTGCATACTATCTGAGTTGTGTTCCAGCTACATGAACTGAATCATAAATTACAATGGTTTCTGAAAATTATTACATCCAACACAGTTGTAGTTTAAAATTTGCAGAAAAAAATTTGATTTTGAAGATAGATGGCAACCAGTGCCATCTTAACGCATGGGCTGGCACGGCATGGGGGTCTCACAAAAATGAAATGTTGAAATTTTCGAGAATTTACCTGGTAGGGCCTCAGAAAAATCACTTGGCCCGTGGGGCCCATGATGCTCTTAAGACGGCTCCAATGGCAACACTTGAACACATAACAAGCGCAACACTTACATGAATAATCTTTTTGTTCCTTTGAAACCAACCATAGGTCTAGACAAAGTAATGTTAATTAATGCTTATCTGGAAACCATTTCCCATTGAACACTAAACATGCTGGTGAATAACATAGAAAAGAAATGGCATATCAAGAGCATGAATAGTAGAAAATGAATCATAGAAAACTTGGAAGTAAAACGAGAGACTGAAAATCTGTTAAAGATACTGGAATATAAAACACATGGAGCAATCACAAATCAGTTAAAAAATAGGGAGTGAAAACAGATGTACTGAGATTGAATTTTTTGTGAAATCATTTTCTTGAATTTCTAATAGTTTAATCATTATTCTATAGTTTAAATCAAAAATAATTTAATTCTGTAGGTTTGAGTTGAAAGTAATTTAAGTCTATGGTCTAATAATTCAAGTCTCACTCTAATCGAAATTCTCAGAAACTTAATAAATATTCTAAAAATGACCCAGGAAAAGAAGTCATGTCAAAGTATGTCGAATGTATGCGAACTCAAAGCACCACTTATCGCTTTAAATATGAAATGGGTAAATTTTTAAATTCTGGTAAAAGAAGCAAGATCAAGATTCAAGAATGTTTGAAATTGAAGAAAACAAAAGCACTACTTAGACTTGCATCAGAGGCAAAAATAAGAAAAATAGTTACTTTTCTAATAAGTTTGAAGCCTCTCCTTTGGTGAGCTTTTTCTTTAAATTAGTGATTACCAAGTCTGCAAGCTAAATCTGAAAACACCCATTTTCAAATTATTTTTAAATCTGAAATACCATGTGTTTTGTCTCTCATTTGTTGATATTGTAGAGAATGTAGAAATATAAATATCAAGAAGTATCTCAGTTTTTTGCTGATCTAAAACTTAAAAAATATTTCTTCTAGAGGAAATCTCTATTTTGTGCCTTAACGGGGGCCAGGACCCCTTTCTGAGATAACTCTGTTTTTTGAAGTAAAAACTAATCCGGTGTATGCTATTGCATATAAAAACGGTGTATTTTATTTACTGCCAAAATTTTAGTGTACTGCAAAACTGATAAATGCTGCCACAAAAACATTTTTACTGCTACGCGGAAGTAATTTTTCCCGCTACAAAAATCAAATTTTCATTTTCCACCCCTGGATTTGTGTAATGAAGGTTGTGGGTTCGAATCCATCAAAAATCCGCTGGAATTTTTTTTTTTTGGATAGTACCCGCGGTCGATTTTCGGAACATCTTGTTTCAGTGATGGCAACCCCGTCAAGCGAAATTTCTCCCTCACCTTCCGAAAATTGTGCTGCCATCTATTGGTGGAAATATGTAATCAAATATTTACATATTTTTTGCGTTTATATACTTTTTTCCACAAAAATTCTTTTGTTTGACGAACTCTCAAAATTTCCCATGTGAACCAATTTTGGCCACGAGTAACCATCACTGTCTTGTTTCAACTTATCAGTTTTGCCGAGAACAGAGTTGATATTTTCAGTCCGGGGGCCAAAAAGAAATGATCTACAAATGGCAGAACCGCTGGGACACAGAAACAAAAACAGGAAGAAAAATACAAGTGTTACCCAGAGTTAAACTAAAAGATCGAAACTGGACAAAGGGAATGATAATTTTCTTCTCTGAACATGGGCCCTTTCCATCGTACCTAGAACGTTTTAAAATCATCAATGACAACAACTGCGAATGTGGCCATAAAGGGACGCTCATGCATTATGCCAGCTAACAAGCAACCTCCATTTCGGAACCCCAGCAGAAAACAACATCGGCACATGGAGACAAAAACTTCTAGAACACCCGGGGAGAATGCGAAAGATCGACCAACTGATAGAACAGCTGGAAGACAATCAAGAAAAATTCATTATAAGAACCTACCGTCAGAGACCAGTTGCCCAGATACAATCAACCTCAGCAGAGGACTCTTCAGACCCCGAATAATCTGACAAATAGAAATATGTATAACAATCATAATGTCGCTCGCTCAGTATGTTATAGAATACACAAATATAACTATTTGTAATGATGTCTCACACACTGTGAATAAGAGAAACATGTAAACTATGTCAAAAGATCATGCTATATTTCACATGTCAAATACCACTTTCAATGTGATATAGAATACACATATGAATACATGTGAAAATATAATGTATAAAAGAAATGTAGAATTGTAAAATGAACATGAAATGTATATATGTTCATATAAAATGTAAATATTATACATAGAAATAAAATCCCAGGGGGTTTCTGGGGTCGGCCTTGGCTTTTGTTCGGGTTTGTGAGTCCCGGCATTGCTCGGGGAGGAGGATGCAAGTTGCTCCGAGCAATGGAGGTAGGGGACCAGGCCTGATGGCTTGGAGCCTCAATCATAGGGACTGAGGGCCGGAGGCACCGGGCCCAGAGGCCCGGTGCAGTCCCTCGTGGTAAAGCGCTTACATCCCTTTTGGGACAGAGCGTGAACCATATCTGGTCTTGCAGTCCGGGAGCCATAGGCGGTGATTGACTTGGTAGTCTGGGGGGGGGGGGGCGCACGATGGTGATGTTAGCTCATATATACATTAGATTAGTCGACTCCACCTTTGACGCTGGGGGCAATGCCCCCCCCCCCCGTATCTCCGCCCATGCCAGGAGCAGGGGCAAAGCCGCCTAGAAGTATCTAGGAGGCTTTGGCAAGGGCCCCCTTTAACGGCCGGAGGAGCTAAGCGAGGTGGCCGAGCCCGAACTACAGAGGTATTTACTAATAAAGTAGTCGGAAACTTTTTTTTTTGCGTTGTGATAATATATATTTATTATGATAATTGTTATATTACTATATAAAATTTTAGATCCTTGTAATATTATCGCGCGATCTTTAATGACGTAATTGTGAGCTTTGCCAGTGGTAGAACTCCTTAATACACAATGGTATATGAAGGCGTCTTACGTAGGCGAAGGGCAAGAGATAGCACTACTGTTGCTGACGTCACAGCTTACTTGATCACGTGTGCAGAGGCCCGTGTAATTTAGGTGGTCGTGGCTAGACCCAGGGAGCGCAAATTTCATTCTGAAACCTCGCCTTCAACATTACAAGGAGGCGTCTTAGCCAATGGCATAGCTGCCGAGTCTCCCGAATTTTAGCTTCATCTCTCGACCTCCCGAAAAGTTCTTAAATCTCCCGAATTTTTACGAAAATCACAAAAAATCCCTAACTGTCCCTAAAAATTCCCGCTTCTGAAAACAATCCCTCAAGAATTAGTTTTTCCCTTAGAGGAGAAATACCAATCGAGGAAAAATAAAAACACTTTCTCCTCGATGGTTTTTCCCCCTTTCGAAATGACGTCGCAAGTGGGGGGGGGGGGAAGATAGTGGGAAATTCCTTTTTTATATAAGGAAGTTCTACAAACACTGATTGTAACAAGAAAAGTTGTTTGTCCTACCGTGCAGGGAAATAGCTTAGCAGCCAATAGTCCTGGATAATAATTGAAGATTATAGTGACGCGCATGTAGTCAAAACTTCCTCTTTTGTTGAAGTTAGGTACGTGCAATAACAAAACATGAATACTGATAAGCAAAAAAAATATTTAATTTTTCTTTTTGTACAAATTGTGTTAAGGATATAAACATCGGTCATGATGGAAAGACTGACATCATCACCATGCGAAATCAAAAAACATCAAGCAAGTGCCACAAAATGTCAGTGTTCATCAAAAATTGACGCGTTTTTCCTTTCATCTTCCGAGGATTTTGGGATCATTCGCGCAGAATGTTTGTTCACATCGTTTCTGATTGGACACAATATTTTTTTTAGATCACCATTGAAGTTTTGGCCTCCAATTTCACTTGTTTTTTGGGTAGGGATTTTATTCCCAAGGGTTTATCTTCCACACACACGTGTGTAAAATTCCTATTTTATTTGACTCCAATTTTTGTGTTGACATTTTATTCCCTACGCTTCAACTTTTATATGTGGAAAATCCCTATTTTATTTGGAAAATTTCCCTTTTGTGTTTATTAAGGAGTGGTTTTAGTATAAAATACGCGTCTGCGCGAAAATCTTCCCTAATTTTCATTTTAAAAAGTTGGCAGCTATGCAATGAGCATATCCCATGGTAAAACCCGAGTACATATGGAATTTTGTTGCCCGGGTTTTCTTCAATGAGACATTTTGGATCACATGATATCTCCCTTTTTCTTTGAGCGACATGTAAACCGTGTCTAAGTTAACCAAACTTCCTGCGCGACTCATGAAAGAAACAATCTAGATTTAAAGAAAAGTAGAAATGAATATATTTTTTTCCTTTTTCAAGGGGCGCTAGGTATTTAGATTCTCCCCCCCCCCCTCTTTTGAACTTCAAGCTATCCATCTGCCAACAATACGGAGACATTAATTTTCATGCTTGAGATGTAAATAAAATGTTGAAATCAATGTTATTGCATGGATATCCAACTTAAATGTAGGCCCGGCTAATTAGTTCATATTTAATTTTCTGAGCTTACTATCTATAAGCGAACTCAAAAATGGAGAATTCAATACAATTTTTAAAATTATTGATGTGGCAGGCAACATCCCACTAAATTTCCGCATTTCTACAATAAAATCGACAATTTTAACGCTGATTTCTATGGGGATGGCCCTTTGCTAAGACCCTCAAAGTGATGCTGATTACAAATACAACGCCACAACAGGCAAAATGCCCAACGAGGTGGCTGATAAAAAGATGCCCATAAAAATATGGTTGTCATATGTTTCAAAAATACAGCAACCCAATTAAAAATGCAATTAACACAAATTACAAACAATATATACACATGATAAAATATTATACAATGCCCATAAAGAATACTTATGGTTGTCTTATTCTAAGAATGGATAGCTTCTCGATTTACCCCAACATGTTTATCGTATTTCTTTTTAAACGTGTCAATTGTGTTACAATTTACTACCTCCGGGGGTAAGCTATTCCATTTATTAACAACCCTATTGGAGAAAAATTCCCTGCGACACCATAACCTTGCATTGTCCCTCACCAATCGATACTGGTGTCCCCTTGTAAAAGCAGTTCATGGTCCATCCTATCCATCCCATTGAAAATTTTGAACACTTCGATCATATCTCCTCGAC
Source organism: Pholcus phalangioides (assembly GCF_987345545.1). NCBI lineage: Eukaryota > Metazoa > Arthropoda > Arachnida > Araneae > Pholcidae > Pholcus > Pholcus phalangioides. The sequence continues at coordinate 9,347,547 of NW_028301613.1, read as the reverse complement.
ACCTGCGTTCATCCAATGTAAACATATTCAAAAAATGAAGTCTTTCTTCATAACTCAAGCCCTGTGTGCCAATAAGGACACGCGTAGCTCTTCTCTGCACCCCTTCAACCAAGTCTATGTCCCTCTGTAGGTATGGTCTCCAAAACCTTACAGCATGCTCCAGTCCAGGACGAACTAAGCCTCGAAAAAGCGGAAGAATGACTTTAGGAGAACGCGAAGAGACCTTTTTGAAAATGAGACCAAGCATTCTATTCGATTTTTTGACAACCGCTGAACAATGTTCAGAAAACTTAAGTCGCTCGTCAATGAGAATTCCCAAATCGGTGACTCTAGTTGCATCCGGGATAGTGACACCATTCAACTCGTAAGAGAACCGTGGGTTGTTCGAACCAAAATGAGCGACCATGCACTTATCTACGCTAAACGTCATGCTCCATTCATTTGCCCATGCTGCAATCTTGTTTAAGTTGGTCTGGAGCAACTCCCTATCGCTTTCATTTCCGATTACCCCCATTAGCTTCACATCATCTGCGAATTTGCTAGTAATTCCATCGATACCCTGATCGAGTTTGTCGATAAAAAGTGAAAAAAGTATGGGGCCAAGGACACTTCCCTGAGGAACTCCACTTGTGACGTCTGTCCAACCAGAGAATTCCCCGTTCACCATAACTCGTTGCGACCTATCTCTTAACCACGATTCTATCCAATTCAGCAAGTTGCCCCCTATTCCAATCTCGTGTAAACGCTTCAAGAGTTTGCCATGTTGGACCCGATCGAATGCCTTCTGGAAATCAAGGTAAACAACGTCGACATTTTTGCTCTTACCCAAAGCCTTAGTCACGTAATCATAGAAGCAAAGGAGGTTAGTTACACATGACTTCCCCTTCCTGAACCCATGCTGATTATCCGACAATACATTATTCTCGTCTATCCACTTCACAAACTGCCTTTTGATGATAATTTCCAAAATTTTCGAGAGGGAGCTCGTCAAACTCACTGGACGATAATTAGACACCACTTCTCTACTACCCTTCTTAAATATCGGAACAACGTTAGCCAGTTTCCAATCTCTCGGGACGATACCCTCAGCAACACTACTCCTGTATATCTGTGCGACTGGCCCCAACAATTCATTAGCACCTTCCCTGAGAACCCTGGGATAGATATCATCTGGTCCTGGTGCTTTGCTTGCACATACATTTCTTAGAAGATTTAGGACCTCCACGTCTTCCACTTGAATATCGTTGAGCGTTTTATTACCCCATGCAACACCCGTATATCGAATATCATTATCTCCATTAAAAACCGACGCGAAAAAGTCATTGAAAGCACTACACATGCCTACATTGCTCTCTACTTTTGAGCCTCCTATCGAGAGGGGGCCAACTGTCCCCTTACATCCATTATTGACGTATCGAAAAAATGATTTTGGGTCAGAGCCAATGTTATCTGCCAACCTAGATTCAACTTGCTTTTTACTATCCCTTATCGCTTTCTTCAACAGTCTTCTTCTATCAGTAAACAATGATAGGTCACCTCGTCCACTTTTATACTCTCTGAATGCTCTTTTCTTTTCAAGATAAAGGTTCCGCACGCTATCCGTGAACCATAGAGGGTGTGATGTACAAACACGCTTTTTTCGAACAAAGGGTATGACGTCATGCAAAACAGAGGACAGCTTCGTACTAAATTCTTCCCATTGACTTACCACCCCTACTGATTCCAACCGGTCTTTGAAAACTTCCGCTAACCTTCTTCGCAAAACATCAAAGTTAGTTCTCCGAAAACAAGGAACCAGTCTTTTGTTATCAACCTCACCCGAGGAAAAGTTACAGTGAAATCTGACGATACGATGATCACTGGAAGAAAACTCTTCCCCCACCGAAACATGTTCAACTAGATCCTCAGAACTAGTAAGAACTAAATCCAAAATAGCAGTACCCCTAGTGGCTTCTGATACATGCTGATACAAAAAATTTTCGAGCACCAACTTAAGAAAGTCTCTTTCATACTGATTTCCAGATGAAAGGTTCTCCCAATCAATACCCGGGTAATTGAAATCCCCTAGTATGAGAACCCTCTTTCGCTTACACATGTAGGAAATTTCATCATGCATTTTGGCGATATAGTTTTGATCCCTATTCGGTGGATTGTAACAAACCCCAACAATAAGCTTATGACGTCTTTTGTTCTCAAGTTCAACCCATATGGTTTCAATATCACTTCTCTGCACGTTACACTCTCTAGCCTTCAAACATGATTTCACGTATATCAACACTCCACCCCCTTTCCTATCAGATCTATTTCTCAAAAAAGTATCGTATCCGGAGATGTGTAAGAAAGATTCATCCCCATCGTTTGTCCAAGATTCTGTAATGACTATAAGATCCAAGTCCTCCACAACTATCATAGTTTCTAAAAAATCTTTCTTGTTACCCAAGCTCCTGGCATTTATTAACACACATTTTAATTTGCCCGGTGGTTTGTTGTCAATCGAGAAGCCATCCAAGTCAGAGGTGGGTAATTCCCCGTCAGTACTGTTGTGGTTAATTGGACGTCCGCGTGGACGTCCGAATTACGATTCGGACGTCTATTCAAACAGCCTCATTACTGAGAGGATTGAAAAAGTTGCAAACCATTACAGAGGCATAAACTATTATACATATACTGGCAGCATTAAAGAAGTGACAAACCATTGTAAAGGCACATACACGTCTGAAATGCATTGCTAGGGAACCACGATAACCAAAGTAAAAGTTTAGAAAGTGATTGTTGATGCCCAAAAACCATTGTTGCCCGACAGTTTTTCGCCCGTTTCGGGCATTTGCCCTGTTCTGACGAGCCTGTTGTTCAAGTCGGGTCTCATTTAGTATATAAGCAAAATTTGATGATCGATCTAAAATTGTAGATTTGTATAGAGAAAACACACACAGAAAATCAATTTTATATATAGACTAGCTATAATACCCGTCGCTGCCCGGGTTTTCTTCAATGAGGCTTTTTGGATCACGTGATATTTCCCTCTTTCTTTGAGGGACATACAAACCGTGTTTAAGGTAACTAATACCTTACTTGCCGCTGTGGTGGTCGAGTGGTTATAGTGACGGACTCGTGATGCGAGGATCCGGGTTCGAACCCCACAGTGGTGGTCGGCTGAAGTTGGTTTTCTGTGGTTCCCAACTTCAAGGCGCAAATGCGAGCCGATCTCCCCGTTAACAAGTCTCGCCACAGAGAGCAACAGTCCTACAACGATAAATCATTCAATCATAACACTTCACTCATAGTTAGAAAAACTGGTGGCAGATGGCAGCACTACACATAACAAGCATTACAGAGAAACAAAAAAACTTCACGTCAGGTATCACTACACGTACACGCACATTCCCGCATGTACCGATTCGTTGGGGGTTCCGCGGGGTAGGGGGTGTGGGCGGGGTGCATGTGTGGTGTAGCAGTAGTAGGTAGGGCCTCCAAAAAATGGCTCGGGGATCCATGATGTTCTTAAGTCAGCCACCTCGTTGGGCAATTTGCCTGTTGTGGCGTTGTATTTGTATAATATTAGGACTTCCCGCGCGACTCATGAAAGAAACAAATTTGGATTTAAAGAAACGTAGAAATGAATATATTTTTTAATGGGCGCTAGAGATATTTTGATTCCACTCCCCCCCCCCCCCCCCCGAACTTCAAGTTATCCATCTCCCTATTTCTGCTTAAGAAATGCTTAATTAAAGCTGTGGAATTTCTTCGATATACTTTACGGGCCCATAATTAATTTTAAAACAGTTTAATATTAAATTTATGCAGTTGAATATTAAAACACAATACAGACACATTAATTTTCATGCTTGAGATGTAAATAAAATGTTAAAATCAATGTTATTGCATTGCATATCCAACTTAAATGTAGGTCCGGCTAATTACTTCATATATGACATGAATGTCGCTCTCCACTTGTTAATACAAGATATATAGAAGACTGGATGTTGTGAAGAATATTTATTACTTGAGATGTTACTTTTTTAAGGAAGGGAAAAACTCATCTCTGCCTCTACCGGGAGTCGAACCCGGGTCCCTCGATTGCCGGACGAGTGCTCTGACCACTAAGCTACAGAGGAGATAGAGATTTTCCTTCGCTAGAGCGTATATATGCCGAACGGAACCGTGCAATGGACGGTGAAACCAATCAGCTAATAGCTCATGGACGACGAGCCACCAGAGGGCTATATATATGACATTAATGTCGCTCTCCACTTGTTAATACAAGATATATAGAAGACTGGATGTTGTGAAGAATATTTATTACTTGAGATGTTACTTTTTTAAGGAAGGAAAAAACTCATCTCTGCCTCTACCGGGAGTCGAACCCGGGTCTCTCGATTACTTCATATTTAACTTTCTGGGCTTCGTATATCTCTAAGCGAACTCAATATTTGAAAAATCGACAATTCAATACAATTTTTACTGATGTGGCGGAAAACCCACTATAAATTTCCGCATTTTTACAGTAAAATCGGCAATTTTAACACTGATTTCTATGGGGATCAGCCTTTGCCTAACCCTCAAAGTGATGCTGATTACGATTCGGACGTCTATTCAAAAAGCTCTCATTACTGGGAGGATTGAAAAAATGGCAAACCATTATAAAGGCATAAACTATTATTATACATATATACTGGCAGCATTAAAGAAGTGACAAACCATTGTAAAGGTATTGCTAAGGAACCAAAGTAAACGTTCCGAAAGTGATTGTTGAGGCCCAGAAACCATTGTTGCCCGACAGTTTTTCGCCAATTTGTGGCATTTGCCCTGCTCTGACGAACTTTTAAAGTAGCCTATCGTTCAAGTCGGGTCCCATTTGGTATATATGCAAAATTTGGTGACGATCGATCTAAAATTGTAGATTTGTATAGAGAACATTCACACACACAGAAAATCAATTTCATATATAGACTAGCTATAATACCCGGCGTTGCCCGGGTACAAAAATGGGAAAGAAAACATGTTGCGAATTTGTATAGTTTCAAAAATGAGAAAATTTTATAACAAAAATGAGAGAAAAAACATTTCGCGAAATTGCTCAATATAAAAAATGAGAGAAAAACATGCTATACGAACTTGTATAACGATAAAAATGAAAGAAAAAGCATTTTGCGAACTTGCATAATTACAAAAATAGATAAGGGAACATGTTTCGAACTTGCACAATTGCCAAAATGGTAGAACAATTCGGATTTGTATAATTACAAAGATGCGGGAGAAAACATGTTGCGAACTTGTATAATAACAAAATTGAGAACATGTTGCAAACGTGTATAATAAAAAAAAATGAGAGAAAAAACGTGTTGCGAACTTGCATAATTACAAAAATAGATAAGGGAACATGTTTCGAACTTGCACAATGCCAAAATGATATAGAAATGCGAATTTGTATAATTACAAAAATTCGGGGGAAAACATGTTGCGAACTTTCATAACAAAAATTTAAGCATGTTGCGAATTTCGAAATTATCATTCTAAAGCTTTATGATAAACAATGTTTTTAGTCTTTCCTTCCGGAGCAAATACATATAAGTTTTCAGGTAATCCCACCCTGGAACATGCAACATAAAGCTGGTCGTGGGAGAAGCATGGATTTTCCAGATTGATATCTGCAACTTTGAGAGATTGTGCTTGAGCTTTATTGATGGTAATGGCAAAGGCAAGTCTTATGGGAAATTGCAATCTCTTGAAATCAAAAGGCAAGTTAGTTGGTATCATAGGCATTCGTGGAATGAACACATCTTCACCACTTCCAGTCAATATTGTCGCTTCTATGATGTTGACCATAAGTTTCTTGATGCGTAGCCTGGTTCCATTACACAGTTTTGGAGGATCCAGATTTCTCAGAAGCATAATTGGAGCTCCGACGTTTAAAACCAGTCTATGAGGAGGCAATCCCAGTGGTTCTAAGGAGTTGAGGAATTCTGTTGTGGTGGCTTGATCATTTTCAACGACTGTCAAACGATTTGTAAGCAACTTCGGGATCGGGAAGCTTGCTTTGTATTATCATGTTTATTGCATTAACATTGTCGTTTTTTGGAGACAAAATTGCTCGCCCGCATAGCCATTCGGTGTTTTTAAAATTTCCACGGATGTTGGGAAAAACTTTGTTGACAACTTCCTGGAGCGACGGTAACAGCTGACAAAAATCAGGCGAAAAAGAAAATAACATGGTGGTCGGATCCGTCGGAAAATTGCCATTGCCAAGACGCAGTAATTCACGTGAGAATTTTTGCATCGACGGATTTCTCTGTAAATAAACTCTCATATTTATCTTTAGTGCTAACTTTTTAGTGTACTTCCAAATATGGGATGCTTTGAGACATGCGTTCAGTTGGTCCACTGGTGTTGAACGTGGGATGACAGGGAGAGTTTGGCGAAAATCTCCTGCAAGAACAACTACAGCTCCTCCCATTATACTCGAGTTTCCTCTAATATCCTGCATGGTTCTGTCAAGTGCTTCAAGAGACTTTTTGTGGGCCATTGTGCACTCATCAGGAAAAATAATCTTGCATGCCTGAAGTACTTTGGCTTGACCAGTATGCTTGCTGATGTTACAGACGGGATTTTCCGACCATGTCACATTCAAAGGTAATTTGATAGCTGAGTGTGCAGTTCGTCCTCCATCCAGTAACGTTGAAGCAATTCCAGAGGAAGCCACGGCGACAGCAATACCACCATTTTTACGTATCTCGGCCAAAAGCAAGTTGATGAGGAATGTTTTTCCTGTACCTCCTATTGCATCAAGAAAAAAAAGTCCACCGTTTCCATGAATAACAGAATGAAAAATAGCACTGTATGCATCTCGTTGTTCTTCATTCATAAGGGGCTTGTGGACAGAAACATACGTTTCCAAATTGCTCTTATTGTAGTTCTCTCAATAAATCTCTATCGAGAGCATCAGACACATTTTGCGAAGGCGCATCGAGACCAAGCTGAGTGAGAGTTTTTCCATTGATGGCTAAACATACATTTTCAAGCAATATCAAGCTTTTATCGAAAATGTCTGATGTGAAATTCAAGTCCAAGCCTGGACACGCTTTTCGTGCTTGCATGAGAATATCTTCGCTCAGATTGGTTTTGTGCTTTTCCCACAGATTTTTGGGGTTAGATGGGCTGCAAGTTGTCAGTATAATTGCAAAAAGCCTTCGCAATTGAGCAGGAAAGGACAGGAGTGACGCTTCAGATAATGTCATCTCCCAATGCTGGTCGTCTTCTAGCAAACCGTGCTTCTGACATGCTTCCCTGAATGAACACACTTCTCCTTCAAAAGTTTTCAGATGAGTGAAAGAAGTCGGACCTCGGATGATATGGAGCAATAATCTCGGATAGTAGCACTCTACATTGTTTGGGTGAACTGTGTAGACTCGTCCTAATGTATCCGTTGCTCTTATATCATCGTATCCTGGTACTGGATAGCCTTTTTTCCTCTTGCTGAACGTTCTTCTCGACGTGTCCCATGCGTAATTCTTGGGAACTTCTGAGTACAGCAACATTTTTGCAAATAGATCTTGTTGACATAAAATGAAAAAGGCTGTCAATGTTGTGTTTGGGGGGGGTTGGGCAGCTTTCTCCCGTACGTTTTCAGCAGTGAAATAGATTCGTTGTCCATTTTCGAGGTGAACGCTGAGATGAACAACTGCTGGATAACGATCATGAATTGGAAAATTTAGAATCCTCCAAATTGCTTCATTACTGCTGATATACCTTCCCATTTGATACCTCGTGATCTCGTCATTTGGCCTACTTCCGTCAGCTAACTCGAAAACGGCCATGTCACTGCCCTTGTTGACATATTTACAAATGTATTTGATTGATTTCACAGAGTTGCAGTATTCGACATTTATATGAGCCTGGAACATCTTCGAAAGCATTAAAAGGATATTTTTTCGAGCACTTTCCATCCTTCATGCATGGCGAATTGGGATTAAGGGCTCCGCATGGTCCATGAATCATATTCTTTGTAATGACTTCAAACAACAGAGGATCTTTTTTTGGATCTGGAAGTTCCGCTGATATGACACTGTCGATCTGAGTTGGACGAATCTTATCTTGGAGCCATATGAGCATGTGGAAGTCCTCTTTTTTGCCATTCGACTGAATACATCCAACAGCGACTTTCCCCATAAACATAACTCTTGGTTATTACGTCAATAAACTTGTCAGTTTTTGTTTAAAAACTCTCGCGGTCAAATCATGTCTATCACTTGGCACTTGACCGACCATAAGTTCATCTTTAACCTCGGGCCAAGCAGGATTACACGTGAAAGTGATGAATAGATCTGGACGGCCAATATGATCGAACGTAAGACATAGCATCTTGAGCATACTCGTGCATATGCCGTGGACTTCCGGTATACGTTGCCGGTAAAATAACTGTTTGGCCGATGTGTGGTACATTTCCATCGCTAGCTACGGCATCTTTCAAGTGAATGTAGTCATCCACTCGTAGCTTCTTTTGGTTCAACCTTATGAAAAGAAGGCGCTCGCTTTCAATTTTTGCATACATATCAACAACAAATTGATGGAAAAGTTGGCGACATTTTAAAATGTGGTTTGAACACTGATCTCTCATCATTATTCTATATGCATAGAAATCATTGGCAGATACTTTTTTATTGGTTGATAACTCTGTGTTGGGATCAGCTTGCTTAAGATTGAAGTGATATCCATCTTCCACTTGCCAAAACAGCAATGGATACTGGAGGGCATCATATGAGCGATGCGTTAACGAAATTCGTTGGAGAACATCATTTCGTTTGTGAATGACTATGTCCCGGTTATCGAATTCATTCCCTACCACGATTATTGCCACCTCATTAATGGTGGGAGAATTAAAGCGTCTCATGTTCACCCATAGGTTTCTTGTCCGCTCGTATAACTATCTTATATCCATCAGAAGGCATTTTTTCCAATGCCGTTTTGAACAAAATAACTAAATTGTTATTATTATGAAAAAGTCTCTGCAAATTTAGTATTATATCTTTTCTCATTCCTGAAATATTGTCGCAACGTTGGTTGGCTTCAATTTCTTCATTGCCCATTAAAATACACTTGCAGGAATTTTGGTCTTTCTTTGGTTTGGGGAAGAAGAGATCCAGCTTTGTGATAAATTTGACCTTGAATTTTGAAAGTTGGCATGAAACCCGTTTCTTTTACAGTTGCTGTTGTGCCAAAAGATGTCATTTGAAAGCATGAATTGTATTTTCTTATATTTTGCAAGAAATATTTTGCTTCTGGTGTTGTGCCCGACGCATAAGAAAGGAATGGTTCCGGAGGTTCATTTAATGGCAATAGTTAAACTTTTCTATTTGAACAAAACATTCCTGGTGATTCAGTTTTGAATTTTTTAGCTTGACAATAATTACATTTCCGATTTATTTTTCCAATTAATACTTTAGGATGGTACTAATAGTTGCAGTTTTGATTATAACTGAATGCTACCAATTTCAAGTCAGATGCTGTTTCTTTTGATCGTCCATGACGATTACGGTCTCTTTCTAATCGATCTCGACACTGCTGAGCTGTTTCGTCTTCCTAGCTGATGCAGTTCTTTTCTTATTCTGCTAAAGTCGGTTGACTCGTTGATCCATCGTTTGTTCTTCCTAGCTGCTGTGGTTCTTGTCCGATCCTGCTCCAGCCGGCTCACTCGATGATCCGTTGTTTCCTCTTCTCTGGCTACTGCGGTTCTTGTTCGATTCTGTTCAAGTTGGCTGACGCGTTGATTCATCGTTTCTTCCCCCCTAGCTGCAGCGGTTCTTGTTTTATTTTCTTCGAGTCGAATTCTGCGTCTGTTCGTTGTTTCCACGGCTCTTGCTGCTGCAGTTCTTTTGTTTTCTTGTTGTCGAGATTGACGTTGGTGGATGGTTTCGACGGCTCTCAGTACTTCAACTCTTCTTTAGTTTTCACAAAGTCGGGATTCCCGATTTTGCAGCGACTCCGATTTCCTGGATAATTTGATTTTTTTTTTGTTTTTGGATTGATAAATCCTATCGCTTTTCGTTTTTTTTGGAGGCATTTTTTTTACGCAATACCACTAAATAAGAACATGGAGGAAAGAATAACAGGATGTGACGCGATCAGCGCCTCCGTTGAGAAAGCATGGGGAATCTGGGTTGCCAGATGAAGCCAGTGATCGCTCTATTAAAGGGACCAAGTAAGCCCAAACAAACCGTGGCTTCCCATGCTTTCCTATGAGAAACATTCCCGTTTTTAAAAATCATTTACTATTCACTTTAGGAACTCGATTTTTTTCCCTCAAATTCTTTGGATATATTTATACAATTGAACGAGAGCTTTTACAATTTTAGTTGTTATTTGTTTTCGAATATTAACTTCAACAACATAGAATCTTTTACAAAAATTACCAAAATTTACCCATATCTTGTGCCACAAATTTTCTTCTCGGCATTTTAATTTTAAAAAAAAATTATGCCAATGTATGTAACACCTCAGTGCTGGGAGAAAGACAATGTTTAAAGACACTTGAACAAGCGGTGTTTGAAAAAAATCTGACTTTTTTTGCGAAAAACATTATATATGCAAAACATTAGCATATATAATGCCTTTCAGCTGTTTATACTAAAATATTGTAGAAATATTTCTCCATTCCAGGCAAAAACTCGAACACAGACACAATTTTAGATTTCAATTTAGAATTCCATTCGAAACTTTTTTGTCGAATTTTCGTACACATACCACTTTAAAAGCAAAGTAATTGAAGAGGAAAAAAAAACAGCCCAGATAATTTTTCTAAATACTATAGGCCAGAGAGATGACTTATCACGGCTCGTAAAAAAAGTTTTTTATTTTTTAATATTTTTTTCTCAATACATCTACATAGCGGAAAGTTCGGATGGGCAGCATATATTTCCAGTAATACGTATTCAAGAATATGAGAGTGGAACGGAAGAAGGGTGGCGAAATTTGTACAGCCTACAGGCAGCAAAACCATAAATACCCAGTGGCGGACGACGTTCGAGCACTTCCAGTACTTTGAGGCACGGGGGCGGCAAAATGCTGTTTGCCCCGGACGGCTGAATCATGTTTGCCTCGGGTGGCAAAAATCCTAGCTACGGCCCTGTCAGAAGGTGCTCGAGCACCTCAGAACTGATTCAGAAATCAAAATTCCTCATGTAAAGCTTAAGATGAGCGCCCACAGGCCTGAAACACTTTCGTGTGAAAATTATGAAACTAATTCATAGTCAAACACATTGACTGGGCGCAGGGAATCCCGTAATATAAGTTTAATTGTATAGAGAGATAGACAGATACAACCGTACAGCATGGCCGCGTAAACAAGACTGATAGTTGCCACTCTTATCAAAAGTAAATTGTACAAGATAAACAAAACAGAAGAGTTGCCATTCTGTAAACCAGCAGAATATAAAACTTCAACATTTCGAAATGTCCCGGATCTATCATAATGATGAACGAAACAAAAAGGCAAGATAAACAGTTAAAGAAAAAATTATGAAATTGCATTTTATTGCAGCTTCATATTATTTTAATTAATCATATTCCCATAGACATTAATGTGATGCATCACATTTTTAAAATAAATTGAAGCACTGAACTAAAACTTATGACGATTCGAGAGTGAAAAGTGATCTTCCCCCTTTTCAAAAATAAATTAAAAATATAACAACCCCTTATATAAGGATAAGATTTTATTTTTCCCCTTTATTGAATCATGTAGATTACCTGAAGACGCATTAAATGGTCATGGTGCTTAAATTTATTTAGTTATTAATATTTTAAAAGAATACGATCCGGCAAAACACATGTTAAGTATAGGGAAAAGAGCGGTAGCCCATAGGGTTGCCACAACGGCTTCAATTTTCGTTTCTGATGTCACCTCCTGTTATTCTTTCGTCCATGAAATAAGAATCATTTGGAATTATTGTAAACACAAAAAATCAGGCGTTTAGATAGATATACTTCATCACTTCTCAACGCAGACTCTCAATACTGACTTGGCCTTTGTAACAGCTTGGACTTCCATTTCTCCTAGCAACAATACTTGATGCTTCAAAGTTTTCTCCATGTACTGGAACCATTAAAGAAGTGACAAACCATTGTAAAGGCATGTACACGTCTGAAACGCGTTGCTAGGGAACCACGTTAACCAAAGTGAACATTCCGAAAGTGATTGTTGATGCCCAAAAACCATTGTTGCCCGACAGTTTTTGCCCATTTGGGGCATTTGCCCTGCTTTGACGAAATTTTGAAGTAGCCTATCGTTCAAGTCGGATCCCATTTGGTATATATGCAAAATTTGGTGACGATCGATCTAAAATTGTAGATCTGTATAGAGAACATTCACACACACAGACAGACACACAGAAAATCAATTTTATATATATAGATAAGGAATTCTTACCAGAAGAGCAAACTGTGAATGGTGACTATTATGTGGGTATTTTAAATCGTTTATGGGCCAGAATTGTTCGAGTTCGACCCGAATATCGGGAACAAGGGACATGCTTGTTGTTGCACGACAATGTACCAAACGCGGCCCACAAATGCAAGATTGTGCGTGCTTTCTTGGCCCAAAAAAGGATTGTGTGCTGGATCACCCACCGTACTCACCTGATTTAGAAGCCTTTCACACGGAGCGGACACGGGCCCGGAAGAAGTTTTAACAATTAACCTATAGGTTAAAAATAAAAAATCACCTCGTTCTGCTCGTGCCAACGACCAACTCGCGTGGACCGATGAAGCAACAAAGTCGTTCACTTTGGCCAAAGATGCCATGGCAAATGCCACACTACTGAGACATCCACTTCCTGGAGCTAAATTAAGTGCTTGGGTAGATGCTTCAGATGTCGCAGTGGGTGGTGCTCTCATGCAATTAGCCGACATATGGGAACCCATCGCATTTTTCTCTATGAAATTGTCCAAAAGTCAAAACAAATGGTCCGCATACGACCGAGAACTGTTTGCAATTTATTCATCTATAAAAAAAATGCAAACACATGCTCGAAGGCAGAGAATTCATTATCTACACAGATCAGAGGCCCCTGATTTATGCCTTCAAGCAGAATTCAAACAAATGTTCGCCGCGACAGCTTCGTCATTTGGACTTGATATCCCAGTATTCAACCGATATCCGTCACGTCCAAGGCTCTCAAAATTATATCGCAGATGCACTGTCAAGAATCGAAATCGACGCAATAACTGGTTCTAAGGACATTAATTTCAAAGAATTTGGGGAATTTCAATCAAGCGACCCGGAACTGAAATAAATTTTGAAGGGTAACAACACATCTCTACAGCTGGAACTGAAGCCATGTCATCTAACAGATGGTGAATTATGGTGTGACATTTCAACTGGCTCACCCAGACCTTTCGTTCCAGACTCGTATCGAAAACTGATTTTTGACCACCTTCACAATCTATCGCATCCCGGAATCGCTGTAACAAAAAACCTCATTTGCTCACGATATAGCCAAACATGAACAAAAACATCACAGCTTGGGTACGCTGCTGCCAATCATGCCAGCGATCGAAAATCCAGAGGCATACAGTGGCACCTTTGAGTACCTTTGCATTTCCTGACAGTCGTTTTTCTCATGGGCACATTGACATTATAGGTCCTTATTCACCATCAAATGGGAACATCTACTGTCTCACCATGGTAGACAGATTTACAAGATGGCCGAACTGACACAGATACCAGATATATGTACCAAAATCATCTGCAAAGCATTCTTTGATTCTTGGATCAGTTGGTTTGGTTGTCCCTCAACAGTGACCACAGATCGTGGAACTCAATTTGAATCTCATCTCTTCCAGCAGCTCGCAGCACTACTAGGAACAGATCGCATACGAACCACTGCATATCATCCAATTGCCAATGGTCTGATCGAGCGATTTCATCGCACCCTAAAAAGTGCCATCATTGCTCACGACAATACCAAATGGTCAGAATCGCTTCTGATAGTCCTCCTGGGTCTACGATCCGCTTTCAAGGAGGATCTTCAAGCTACCTGTGCCGAACTGGTGTATGGAACCACTATTAGATTGCCATCTGACCTACTTTCAGATGAGGTGTCCAAATCTACACCATACTCTACCTATGCATCAATGCTGTCTTCGCTCATGAAGAGTTTATCACCCGTTACTCCATCTCATAAGAATACTTTCAAGATTTATGTTCATCCTTCTTTAAAATCTTGTTCTCATGTGTTCTTACGCGTAGACAAAGTTCGACCTGCATTAAGCGCACCCTACACTGGACCATATCCTGTAGTGCAAAGGACCGACAAAGTTTTTGTAATCAAAGTAAATGGTAAATCTATCTCAGTGTCTATTGACAGAGTCAAACCTGCATTCACCATGGATGACAGAGAACCACCTGCAGTCACCGAACTACCAAATGAGATCAGTTCTAAACAAGACTCCCAAAAGTCCAGTGTCAACGACAGAAAAAACAGTAACAACTCGTTATGGACGAAGAGTTCATTTTCCAGAACGGTTTGTTTCGTATTTTTGATTGCATATGTTTTTTTACACCCATTTATATTCTTGTGTTATGCCTTTGCATTTTCGCATATGTGTTTATATTATTTTCACATTTCTCGCATAAGTGTTAATTTACATTATTTTTTTTTCAAATCATTGCAAATATGTTAACATCGTATACATTCGTATTTTTCATTCGTCTTTGCAAAATATTGAATTCTCACCTGTCGCAAATATTTATACACACATGCACATTGCTTATTATTTGTTATAATTTTGTATCATCAATATATGAATGTCAATCTTGTATTTTCTACATTAGCGTTCGCTCGCTCACTGGGGGGAATAGTCTGTGGCGTCGCCGCCGACACGTGTGGGAGAAGAAAAGCCACTTCCTCAGAGCGATGATTGATGTACGCGCTCAAAGTGCCATCATGTGATTATTCTAGTTATTACGCAGTTCGTTTTTCGTCCTGTACATAGTATGTTGTGTAAATAAAGTCCGTCCCTTCGTGTAAGATAAAAATACATGTCTCTGTCTTGAAACTACACGCAACCGTATAATAATACAACCTATGCATCTCATAATTCCTGATAGACATTTTGTAGTGTTCTGTAGCGCGTCTCTCAGTTGACAACCTTGACGAAACAATATGGTATAAGGCTTGAGAGCATAAGAAGAAGAAAAGCCTCAGGAGACCGAAGGTTGCAAAAACAAAAGGGGACATTCGAAAATAAACAGAGAGGGAGATGGGTGTGAAAAAGCGATCGAGTAGGATCGTCGTCTCATGTTAACGTTCTTATTTTATTATTTTTTATTAATAAATTTCTGTTTATGCTTGTCATGATGAGTGCTCACTATTCAAAGAACATAAGGTCACTACATTGGCGCAGTCGGTTAGGATAGTGAGCAATAGATTGGACAATATTTAACGGAAAAACTTTCGTCGTGAGAAGGCGACGCGAAGAGAACTTTTGTCGTGAGGAGACGATACGAAGAGCACTTGAAGAGTGTTGGAAGAACGAAGGAAAAGTGCGGTGAGTGTTTTTTTCATAAGAAAATTCGCTGGTTTTCTTTTCTTTGAGAGAATCATGGCTTTCTTAGCCAGAGGCAAAAAAGAGGACTTACAGCAAGTCGCTGCGGAAATGGGGCTTGAAAATGTTATGCAGATGAAAGTATTTCAACTCAAATCCGCAATAATGGAGGCAGAATGCTATGACAAAGAGTTCATCGAACAGTTTCTGAACACCGTAATTGAGGAGAGAAAACGGACAGAGATGGAAGCAAGCGAGGAGAGAAAACGGAAAGAGATGGAAGAAAGTGAGGAGAGAAAACGGAAAGAGATGGAAGCAAGTGAGGAGAGAAAACGGAAAGAGATGGAAGCAAGTGAGGAGAGAAAACGGATGGAAGCTAGTGAGGAGAGACGAATGGAGTTCGAACTCAGAAAAATGCAACTAGAAAATGAAAGGATTCGCATCAGCGCGGCAGGTGAATCCCCGATTAACTCAATGGCAAGGCCAAGGATAGAGCTACAGAACATTTTGCAAAAGTTCGATCCGAAGAGCAACGAGATTAGCCTCTACCTGGTGCTGTTTGAAAGGCAAGCGAAAAGAGCCGAAATAAAAAGGGAACTTTGGGTTTCATATCTGATTGGACTATTACCTTATGATGTGGCGCAAATCATTGCTAGAGAAAATGAAGAGACAACAGATGACTATGACCAAGTCGAATCCATTTTGCTTAAGAGATATAAGCTTACTCCCGAGAGGTTTCGACAGATGTTCACGAAGCACAGTAAACGATCGGAAGCAACGTGGTGTGATTTTGCTTATGAACTCAGAAACTTCTTCACTGAATGGATCCGAGGCCTGGAGATTACCACGATTGAAGAACTGTCTGATTTGATTATTACGGATCAGATAAAACGGAAAGTACCGTCAGAGATTCGAGATCATTTTATTGACGAGTGGTCTCAATTCAAGCGACCCGACATCCTTGCTAGTAAATTGGATGACTACGAGAACGTCAGGGCAGACATCGGCAAGAGTTCGAAGGATTTCTTCGAAGAAGAAAAGTCATCGTTACAGCGACAACACTTCAGCTATGGAGAGGGACGAGAGACATCGACAAAAACAGCATATCCACCACCAAATCGGAAGTATCGTTGCGATAAAGGCTGGAACAAGACCGAGAACACGAATATCAGAAAAACCCCAAAGGAGTGTTACATCTGTGGACGGAACCATTTCGCTCGAGATTGTGACCGAAGATATAAGGCTAACACAAAAGAGAAATCGGAAGATAATGTGTTGATCGCAGAAATTCGATCGGAATTATTTAATTCCAGTGAATCGAGTCTGGATTTGAACCCTTTACGTTATGCTGACATTTGCGTAGATGATAGAAAAATCAGAAGCTTAGTGGATTCTGGTTGTCAAATCCCAGTGATTCATTCTGACTGTATACAGGGACCAATAACTAAGAAAGGGAAAATCATCTTAGCGAGTGCATTTGGAGAAAGAATTGAAGCATCCCTTGTGAATATCAGTGCTTCGCTGGAAATAGGAAATAACGAAGATTTTTGTAAACCTGTTGAAATTCTCGCTGCAGTAACAGATAAAATTCGAGAACAATGCATTATTCCACCAAACGTACATGGACTACTTTGCGAGGCCGCAGACACCGAAGAAGGGCGATTGTCCTTCCCCACTATAAGGGAATATCACAAGCCTCCTGCGACAGAGCGAAGGGAGAAGGGCGTGAGTGTGAATATTGAAGAGGAAAAGATGTCATCTCTACCCGAGGACAAATACAAAAGACAGACTGAGCTGGTGGATGACCTGGCTGAGCATTTCGACACCACCAAAATCTGCGAAATCAAACGCGAGAAGGTTGGAGAAACTCACCATCTCAATACAACCAAGAGCCGAAGCAAATCTGAGTGCACCCTACAAATGGAATTGGATCTAAGAAGGATCATAGCGGAAGCTCGTGATTATGACGAAATGGCATACTTGTGGACATCTCGGAGAGACGTCACTGATAAACCTGTCAGGAAATATTTCTGGGAATTTGAGAAGCTCAGCAACGAAACCGCGAAGCTTAATGACTTTGAAAACACCATATCCATGTTTCGGGATAGCTACGAATGTGACATACTCGAAGACGCCATATCTAAGCTGTGGAATCAGGTGAAACCGCCGTACAAGCAACTCCCCGTTGATGTCCAGTGCATGACCAGGAACTGCTATGGTAGCGACAAGATTCAAGAATGCGGACCCGTACCGGCGTATATTTTAGAGGACATGTGGACCCAGCAATGGGGTAGCATTATGGACCACGTGAAGCAATTTACCGAGAAGCCATCGGTGGACGTCGCTCCGGCATCAAAAGGGGAAAATATGACAGTGCTGGAAGTGAAGACGGCTGAAGAGTTTTTCACTTCACTGAGATTGAAGCCGATGACGAAGGTCTTCTGGAAGATGTCTATATTCGACAGATCCAAAGGCAAGAAGATAGTTTGCCACGCGTCTGTCCACGAATTGTCCAATGGATTGGACTTCTGGATCAAAATGTTCGCAGACAGAACCGAGGATGATTTCATCACTATTCACCATGAGATGGGACACATTCAGTTTTTCATACAGTACGAGCATCTGCCACACGTTTTCCGGGGCGGAACGAATCCTGGTTTCCACGAGGACATCCTCGTCCTGCTGTTGATAAAGGGCTTCGACATGAAACACGAGGGTTTAATCACGTTGATGTCCGACGTAATGCGGTCGTTTCTGAACATCGACGTGAACATGCTGATCCATGCCAATCGGTCCGACGAGTTGACGTCCGAGAAGTTCTGTGAGTGTGCCATACATTGCAGGAACGCGGCGACTGGAAAAGTGCTCAAGAAACTCCTCCAGACGGATTTCTTCCGAATCTCGGTGATACGCGACGTGGAGATCATCGAGGTGATAACGACCAGGGCATCTAGAGAGTTGGTTGATGCTGGACCGTTGCTGAGATACTTCGAGCCGCGCTGTTGGAATTCGTCAAAGAACAGAACAAACAAAAGAATTCAGTTTGTGTTTATAGGTAAACCCAATCTTGCGTGGGGGGTGTAGTGTTCTGTAGCGCGTCTCTCAGTTGACAACCTTGACGAAACAATATGGTATAAGGCTTGAGAGCATAAGAAGAAGAAAAGCCTCAGGAGACCGAAGGTTGCAAAAACAAAAGGGGACATTCGAAAATAAACAGAGAGGGAGATGGGTGTGAAAAAGCGATCGAGTAGGATCGTCGTCTCATGTTAACGTTCTTATTTTATTATTTTTTATTAATAAATTTCTGTTTATGCTTGTCATGATGAGTGCTCACTATTCAAAGAACATAAGGTCACTACACATTTCTTCAGTGATAATTGGGATAGGGGCCATTCAAGTATTACGTAAGCTGATTTTCAGCCATTTTTGATCCCTCCCTCCCCTTGTCAGCAAAAGTGAGCAAAAAAAAAAAACACTGACCATCCCTTCCCCCTGTCAGCAAAATTTCGTCAGCAGCTTAGAATATTTCATATCTTCAAAAAGGGATGGTTGATGACGTAAGCAACCTTCAACCCCCCGTCATCAAAAGTCAGCAAACCCCTCCCCCCCCCCCCTCGATGCTGACGTAATACTTGAATGACCCCATATGTGGAATGATGACGTCTTCTCCTTTAGCACATCCAGTTAGAATCGGTGCTTCGATGACGTAATTGTGCAATTTCTTAACGCAGAGTCTGCTGCCATTGCAGAGTATCGGTGCCTCCAAATTTCTTAAAAGTATTATGGGTACTCCCGACTTTAAGGGTCAAATTATGTGGTGGCACACCCGGAATATCCAGAGTTCAGAAATTCTGCAGAATACAGAACTGTCTGCTCTGTGTCTGTGACAGTGTCAACCGATTTGTAAGATGTGGAGTCCCCCGGAATAATTTTTAGGATTTTTTCGTTGATCTTGTTCACACTGTCATTTTTCGGTGCCAGAATCGCTCTCTCACAAAGCCACTCATGGTTTCGGTTATTTTGTTCAATGTTTGGGAAGCCTTTTTGTCTGCAAGTTGTTGAACTGAGTTTATAACAAGTGGGAAAATCCAGTTGGGAACGTAATCAGTCCAGTGCTTGGGTCTACGGGAATTCTTCCATTGCCAAGTTTGATCAACTGATGCGAAAATGATAGCAGTGAGTGCTGAGTCATTTTGCAGTTGAACTCGCATGTTGGTGGATAATGATAATTTTTTAGCTTCGTGCCAGAGCGTTGATGATTTGAGGCAAGCATTGAGTTCATCAGCTGACGTTAAACATTTTTATTCCCAATTTTGTCGTCGTAGTTGTTGTTCACTGTTGTTAGAGACGTCATACGTCCAACTTGTGCAGAGAATATTATTCAAACGCCTTTTACTCATTTTTTAAATTGAAACTATATCTATACAATGGGCGGTTGATGAGATAAAGGCCTCATAATAACTTACAGGACACCCTGTATATAGGCTAGCAGAAAGACCCGTCGCTCTTTCCGGGGTTTTCTTCAATTACTGGGAGGATTGGAAAAGTTGCAAACCGTTATAAAGGAATAAACTGTTGTAATAACAGAATTAAAGGTGTGACAAACCATTGTAAAGGCATATTCACGTCTGAAACGCATTGTTGGGAACCACGGTAACCAAAATAAACGTTCCGAAAGTGATTGTTGAGGCCCCAAAACCATTGTTGCCCGACAGTTTTTCCGCCCATTTGGGGTATTTGCCTAGCTCTGACGAACTTTTGAAGTAGCCTACGGTTCAATCCCGGTCCTGTTTGGTATATATGCAAAATCTGGCGACGATCGGTCTAAAACTGTAGATTTGTATAAAATACATACATACATACATACTTTCACATTTATATATAAGACTAGCTGATACCCGGCGACGTTGCTCGCCCTGTGAAAAATTTATATGCATATATATAGCTTATTATATAATTATTTCTTAACCAAAAAAATTTCTGCATCAAGTAAGAAAAAATTACTTTCATTTTTAAATATTTTAATTAAAAACTTGAGGCAATCGCTTGTGGATACACAATATTTTTTCTTTTTCCATCTGGTGTGTAGATGTACAAATTTTTGCTATTACCAACACGCGAACAGGTGACGAAAAGGTGTCCGTGTGAAAAACAGGGCTCAAGTAAGTTGATACCTGCCACTGCTAACGACTGCCCTTGCGCTTTGTTGATTGTCATGGCAAAAGCTAAACGAATCGGGAACTGTAATCGCTTGAAAGTGAATGGCATTTCTTCGGTGATGATTGGGATACGTGGAATGAAGACTTCTTTTTCTTTGTCACATCCAGTTAGAATCGTTGCTTCAATGATGCAATTGTGCAATTTCTTCACGCAGAGTCTGTTGCCATTGCAGAGTATCGGTGACCCAAATTTCTTAAAAGCATTATAGGTGCTCCGACTTTGAGGGTCAAATTGTGTGGTGGCACACCCGGAGTATCCAAAGGAGTTCAGAAATTCTGCAGGATACAGAACTAAATGTCTGTGACAGTGTCAACCGATTTGTAAGATGTGGAGTCTCCTGGAATAATTTTTAGGATTTTTTCGTTGATCTTGTTCACACTGTCATTTTTCGGTGCGAGAATCGCTCTCAGAAAGCCACTCATGGTTTTGGTCATTTTGCTGAATGCTTGGGAAGACTTTGTCTGCAAGTTCTTGAACTGAGTTTAACAACTGGCAAAATCCATTTGGGAACGTAATGGGTCCAGTGCTTGGGTCTACTGGTTGGTCAACTGATGTGAAAATGATAGCAGTACTGAGTCATTTTGCAGTTGAACTCGCATGTTGGTGGATAATGATAATTTTTTAACTTCGTGCCAGTGTTGATGATTTGAGGCAAGCATTGAGTTCATCAGCTGACGTTTAAACATTTTTATTCCCAGTTTTGTCAGCGTAGTTATTGTTCTCTGTTGTTAGTGACGTCATACGTCCAGCTTGTGCAGCGAATATTATTCAAACGCTTTTTTAAGCATTTTTTAAATTGAAACTAATGATAATTTTTTAACTTCGTGCCAGAGTGCTGATGATTTGAAGCAAGCATTGAGTTCATCAGTTGGCGTTGAACATTTTTATTCCCAGTTTTGTCAGCGACGTCATACGTCCAGCTTGTGCAGCGAATATTATTCAAACGCCTTTTAAGCATTTTTTAAATTGAAACTATACCTATACGATGGGCGGTTGATGAGATAAAGGCCGCATTAGCACTTACAGGATACCCTGTATATAGGCTAGCAGAAATACCCGGCGCTCTTCCCGGGTTTCCTTCAATTACTGGGAGGATTGGAAAAGTGACAAACCGTTATAAAGGAATAAACTGTTATAATAACAGAATTAAAGGTGTGACAAACCATTGTAAAGGCATATATTCCCGTCTGAAACGCATTGTTGGAAACCACGGTAACCAAAGTAAACGTTCCGAAAGTGATTGTTGAGGCCCCAAAACCATTGTTGCCCGACAGTTTTTTGCCCATTTCGGGCATTTGCCCAGCTCTGACGAACTTTTAAAGTAGCCTACGGTTCAATCCCGTTCCTGTTTGGTATATATGCAAAATCTGGCGACGATCGGTCTAAAACTAGATTTGTATAAAGAGCATACATGCATACATACATACATACTTTCACATTTATATATAAGACTAGCTGATACCCGGCGACGTTGCCCGCCTCGTAAAAAATGTATGTAAGCATAGCTTATTAATTATTTCTTAATCAAAAACATTTCTGCATAAAGCAAGAAAAAATTACTTTTAATGTATTTTTAAATAGTTTAATTAAAAACTTCAGGCAATCACTTGTGAATACACAATATATTTTGTTTTTCAATCTGGTGTGTAGATGTACAAATTTTTTGGATTACCAACATGCAAACAGTCCGTGTGAAAAACAGGGCTCAAGTAGGTTGATACCTGTTACTGCTAACGACTGGCCTTGCACTTTGTTGATTGTCATGGCAAAAGCTAAACGAATCGGGAACTGTAATCGCTTGAAAGTGAATGGCATTTCTTCAGTGATAATTGAGATACGTGGAATGAAGACGTCTTCTCCTTTGGCACATCCAGTTAGAATCGTTGCTTCAATGATGTAATTGTGCAATTTCTTCACGCAGAGTCAGGTGCCATCACAGAGTCTCGGAGGCTCCAAATTTCTTAAAAGCGTTATAGGTGCTCCGACTTTGAGGGTCAAATTGTATGGTGGCACACCCGGAATATCCAAAGAGTTCAGAAATTCTGCAGGATACAGAACTGTCTGCGCTGAGTCTGTGAAAGTGTCAACCGATTTGTGAGATGTGGTCTCCAGGAATAATTTTTAGGATTTTTTCGTTGATCTTGTTCACACTGTCATTTTTCGATGCCAGAATCACTCTCTCACAAAGCCACTCATGGTTTCGGTGATTTTGTTGAATGTTTGGGAAGACTGTCTGAGTAAATTCTTGAACTGAGTTCAACAATTGGCAAAATCCATTTGGGAACGTAATCAGTCCAGTGCTTGGGTCTACGGGAATTCTTCCATTGCCAAGTACTGATGCGAAAATGATAGCAGTGCTGAGTCATTTTGCTCGCATGTTGGTGGATAATGATAATTTTTTAACTTCGTGCCAGAGTGTTGATAATATGAGGCAAGCATTGAGTTCATCATTTGGCGTTGAACATTTTTATCCCCAATTTTGTCGTCGTAATTGATGTCCTCTGTTGTTAGCGACGTCATACGTTCAACTTATGCAGCGAATATTATTCAAACGGCTTTTAAGCATTTTTTAAATT
Source organism: Pholcus phalangioides (assembly GCF_987345545.1). NCBI lineage: Eukaryota > Metazoa > Arthropoda > Arachnida > Araneae > Pholcidae > Pholcus > Pholcus phalangioides. The sequence continues at coordinate 9,324,211 of NW_028301613.1, read as the reverse complement.
AAAACTATACCTCTACGATGGGCGGTTGATGATGAGATAAAGGCCACATTAGCACTTACAGGACACCCTGTATATAGGCTAGCAGAAATACTCGGCGCTTCCCGGGTTTTTTTTAATTACTGGGAGGATTGGAATGGTGACAAACCGTTGTAAAGGAATAAACGGTTATAATGACAGAAATAAAGGTGTGACAAACCATTGTAAAGGCACATATACACGTCTGAAACGCATTGTTGGAAACCACGGTAACCAAAGTAAACGTTCCGAAAGCAATTGTTGAGGTCCCAAAACCATTGTTGCCCGACAGTTTTTCGCCCATTTCGGGCATTTGCCCAGCTCTGACGAACTTTTAAAGTAGCCTACGGCTCAATTCCGGTCCTGTTTGGTATATGTGCAAAATCTGGCGACGATCGGTCTAAAACTGTAGATTTGTATAAAGAGCATACATACATACATACTTTCACATTTATATATAAGATGTTATCCACGTACGGGGTTCACTCAGGGCCGGATTAAGACGTTTGAAGACCCTAGTACTTGAATATTTTTGGTGGTTCCCCCGATACCTACAAGTATATTTTACTCGATAATTAATATCGATTGATAATTTCAATCTATAAACTTAAAAAAATGAAATTTTATATTTCAGAAGTGACTAATCTAAGGATGGGATTTCACTATAAAATGTTTATGAAAGTTATTTTTTAAAAAGAATTATTATAAAATTTTTATAGTGTAGTCCGGATTTAAGGCCGGGATTATACTATAAAGTTTTATAAAAGAACTTTTATAAAAGTTGAATAATTCAACCAATAGGCGCATCGGTTTCATTCAAGCAAATGCAACCGGTGATCTCATTGGTTGAATTTTTCCCGTTTTATCAAAGAGCTTTTACAAAAGTTTTATAGTGCAATCCCGGCCTAAGGCTGGTATTGCACTATAAAACTTTGATAAAAATTCTTTTATATAACTTGAAAAATGTAACCAATAAACACATCGGTTACATTCGAGCGAATTTTCGTTAGCTCTAAATTTTCATTCATTATGGAGTTATTTTTAATTTCGGAATTCATTATGGGATTTATCAATTTCGGAATTTTCATTGATACACCGAATTTTCACTAATTGTGTGATTGTTTAAAAATTCTAAATTTTGATAAATTTTTATCCATCATTATTTAATTTTCATTAACTTTTGGAGAAAAAAATCCACTTTTATTTTTTTAATCAGCCTATGAAATAATTTTCATTAAATTTCTGAATTTGGCATTATTCAAATTCCGAATTCCATTGAAATTTCGAATTTATTATGATATTTCATCGATCGATTTTTTTTCATCAAACCTGAAATTTAATTATTAATTTCACTAATTCTGGTGGTTCATTAATCTAGTTATTTTTCATTAAATATGAGTTTTCAGTTTTAGAATTATTTATTAATTTTAAATTGTGTTATCAATCCTTTCAGTTATTTTGACTTTTCACACATTCCAATTTTTCATTCATTATAGGATTATTTCCCATTAATTTCGGAATTTTCATTCATTCCAATTTCTATTAATTATATAAATTAATCTTTATTTAATATTATTGTGTGATCCATTCTAAATTTTTAACTCCGAATTTTCATTAATTTTCATAATTTCCCAATTTTTATTAATTTTTAATCATCCTAGATTAGCTTAATTTTTATCCATCTTCAATCTTCAATAATTTATGCCTAAAAAAATAATGGACAGGAACCTAAAAAAAAGAAGACCTAGAACCTTACTGGAACCTAAAAAAATTAAATCCACCTTAGTTTTTGTTAGGTTCCGGGCCTCCTGGAGTAATTTACCTTTACTTCTGAATTTTCATTAATTGTGATATTTCATCAATCAAGGAATAATTTATCAGAAAAATCCGAATTTTCAATAGTTTTTTAATTATTCATTGATTTCGAACAATCCTGATTTTTTATTATTTCTTTGTGTTCACGTTTTTATAAAAGGTATTTTAATAGATATTTTTCAGCATCCCGTGCTTTATATTTTAATTGATGTTATGTCTTCATTTTAATGCCAACTTTAATGACCAATATATAATATCCAGGCTTCTCGGGAGCCTCCCAAATGCATCCTCCAAAAGCCCCTCTCCAAATCCCGGGCCCCACGAAATCGCTTCTTTTCGAAAACGCTCGTCCACTCGTATCCAGAGTACCTGTGTTCCAATATGCGCATTCCCTCGCTACACGTGGGGCGTGTTGACGTCATCGCGCTCGGGTTCCGCCTTAAGACGACTTCATATATCATGTATTAAGGGGTTCTAGTCCCGCCCACTCGCGAACGCTGCACGCGACTCAAATTGCGCTTAGCCTAAAGGCTGTGCTGTAGCACTTGCAGGACACCCGGTATATTCAGTGCATACAGAATTTGGAAGATCAATGACTGATATAAAACAATTCCGACACAACTCATCTTTTCCAGTTGAAAACTATGCTACTAATCACTATTGCTCAATGGTGATAGACCGGAGTTATAGGCTCCCCATTGCGAAAGTTCGATAGAAAGAATCCCGCGATCGTGCAGTGGTGGTCGGATAAGATAAATTAGCCAATGTTGACAAATAATGAGTTTTAAGTCGCTGATGTCGTCACTAAATAACTACTGTAGTTTGAAACCGCTAATATCGTAAAAACGAGCTTTAAATCGAAAATGTCGATTTTCCTAACTTCTTTTCTCATTCGGTAAGAATTTCTTTCTGATAAGGAAAAGGTCCCAAGGTGACGTCATCAAAGTTTTGAAAAAATTACCATTGTGCATTTAAATATGCCCAAAAATATAAAAAAGAAGTCTGGTGGCATTATTATGGAGCACTGAAAAAATGTAAATATTTATATTTTGAACGTTAATACAGGCCCAAGAATGGATTTAACAATCCCGCAACCCTATAGTCTTAGAGTAACGTCATTCAAACAACACATGATCATCTAGAACCCCTAGAAAATACATTTAACCACTTCACGTACAAGCCTTTGGCTATCTCTATTTGAGGAATCAACAATAAATCTGGTAACTTTGTGCTAACCTAACCACACGTTAGAAAAAAAAAGAAGGGGGGGGGGGGGAAGAGAAAAATTCACATACTGTATATATAAAGAAAAAAGTATAATGGATGAGGGGTAGATAGATGTTTTTTTTTAAGAGTTCTTTTTTTCGCCCTCACCCTTGGTGCTCTCTTTCGCTCTTACATGTATAGTAGAAAGATACATTATATGTACGGAAAAAAAATTCATTAACAGGAGTATAGAAAGAAAGAGCAACTTGTAGGTAGGGTTACTATACGTAAAGTAGTGTTTCACAAAGTGGGCGATGGAATTGTCCATGAGGCGATAGAAGCTACGAGTATAAAATAGGATCCTATAGGTTCGCTTCAGTTGGGGAGCGATGAGAGAAAAACTTTCTGAAGGGGCAATGGAACAAAAAATTTGGGAAACTATGCTATATTAAAAGATATAATTAATAATTATATCAATACACAATTATTAATAATTATAATAATAAATATTATTAATAATAATGAATATAATTTAATATGCTAAAGTTTCGCGATGGTGAAGAAAGGAAAGAAAACACAGACTTGCTGGAATTTATTCGACTGGTGTTGGTACGTAATATTACACCCGTGATCGTAAAGAGGTTAAATTTTCTCTCAATATCCTTTAAAGACTCGTACAGCACAGACAAAAAAAGAAGAAAGGAAAAAGTAAGAGAGCTGAAATTTTTTGTAGATGTTGCCAAGAAAAGTGCGAGAAGCGATAAGTAGTCGACTGTTGTCATTTCTAATAATTTTTCGCGGCTTTAATAATTTCACTCCGCCGCTAATTTTCTTGGGTATTTTTTTCATGTCTTTTTGGTTGAGATGAATACACTTGAATTCTTTCTTAATTTTTTTTCAGGACGACACCTTGGGATCCTTTACTTGTGAGTAGTCATATTGCTAAATACTAACTATTAGATTGTTCGGAAAGTAATTCGTTTTTTTTTATCAAAATGAAAGACGATTTTACTATAGTGAATAAATATTTTATTGAATTATATATTGTCCATTCTGGTCCAATACCTTTTCACATCTTTCTGGCAGTAGCATGAAATTTTTGTTCTTTGCTGGCAAAAAACTGATCCAGATGATTTTTGACCTCTTCATTTGAAGTAAAGGTTTTACCGTCTAAAAATTTTGTAGAGACCGGAACAAATAATAATCAGAAGGCGCCAGATCTGGAGAATATGGTGGGTGTGGCAGTATTATCCCATCCAAGCTGTAAAAGCTTTTGGCGAGTTAACAAACTTGTATGAGGTCTCGCATTATCTTGGTGGAACACTACACCTTTTCTATTGATCAATTCTGGCCCTTTCTGTTTAAGTGAATCATTAATTTGCCCAGCTGATGACAGTACACTTCAGAATTGATCGTTGTGTTGTCCGGTTTGCATCAATTAATGCCTTTATTGTGTCTTCATCAGCTTCAACTGGCCTTCCAGAACGTGGTGCATCTTCAACATCAAAATTGCCGGATCGAAATTTTGCAAACCAGTTTTGGCACTGGCGTTCTGTCAATACATCTTCTCCATACACATGGGATAATTTTTTTTCTTGCTTGAATAGCATTTTTACCTTTTCTATAGTAAAAAAGTAAAATATGCCGAAAATGCTGCTTTTCACTTTCCATATTTGAAAGGGCACCAACCAAAAACTACTGCGTAGAATCAATCGAACTTTTTCACGAGTAAGCCTTGCTATATCAGCTATCAAAATATATAATGATTATGCGGCTTAAGTGTGAAGTTGGCTGTGAAAAAATACAATTAAGTCCTCTGTTAGAAAAAACGAAATTACTTTCCAGACAACCTAATAGAATGCAGCAGGAATTGCTCCCATAAAATAGGAGAATATTTCCGATCAGTTTTTTCCCCTATCATCAATTCCCCACTTCTGATGTAACATAAACCTCCTGAGCACATGACACTGATGTATCAAAGAATATTTGAAGGTTTTATGATTTCAAAATCGGTTCGCTCCTAGTTAGAATCTTTATGCAGGGGTGCAAGAGAGCTGCGCCAATTGCGCCAAAACGGTTCTCTTGCTACATGGCGCGCCAAGGCGTCGAATCCCTGCGCATTTGCGCCAATTCTTGTTTGTGGTTCGTGGAGGTACCGCTAATGCACTGCAGTGCGTCAGATACCCGGAATTTAGGAAAAAGAAGCATGTGAAAATTTTGTTCACAGGACGCGTTCATTCCGAGGCAAGGAAAAAGATACAGAGGGGAAAACTTCTTTTTTCACTTCCCACCATCTACCACAATCGCGTTATCTTGTGACCTAGGAAAGTAGTTCTCCTACTTTGAAGTACAAAATCCTGTACTGTTATTAGTATAACCCGTGGGCAATCAAAGTCCCTGAAAAGGGGATTGGTTTACTCGTTGGTTAACTCGTTTAAATTACCGAAATTTTTCGTAGATCGTTGGAAAAAATAGGATCTGTAAAAACTCCAGCTAAAATATTCGTAGTTTTGTCATCTAGCCACTATGCGGTCGTGTGGTTATCGTCGGCGGTTGCCGACCGTAACAATTTCACATCGCGAAAATTTCACATCACAGGGCCAGCTCGAGGGAAACCTCGCGACAAACCTTTTTTCACCCTTTCTTCTCCATTTGGCACCCCTCCTAGAACGGCGCCCAATATGGCCGCATGGTCCGCCCCCGCGTTGGTGGGGGAGGGGCATGCTTTTAACAATAGCCAAAGGAAGGAGTTTGTACTAGGAGCATGCTCATTTTACATAGCTTCTGTGAGATACCTATTATATATAAATGTCCTACCTTTCCAAAACATGTTGGGGAGAATGAAATGTCTCTACCTTTTCTTGTTTTTTGTGCTCCCTCTCGTGCATTGCTGGGATGGTACATTACTCCTATTGCTGGGATGTTGCTTAACATTCATTGCATCACCAACAGAACTGAACTATGAATTATGTGATGGATGGGTTGCACTACAATGCAAATAATTACAAGAAGTGAAATCAGTTCAAAGAATAGATAGTTTGTTATAGTTTGATTGGGCAGACATATTCAAACTTTGTAACCTTGAAAGCAGCAGCCCAAAATTCAAAATTTTTCCAGTTTTTGTGAAGACTTTTTTATTTTTAGCACATAGTAACTAAGACAGTGAAAGAGAGTTCAGTGTTAACAAAAGTCTGTTTGAACAGTGAAAAATCTGCCCACACAATACTTTAATGGAATAAAACACAAAATCTCTCTTATGTTCAAGGGCATGAAAATTCGTAAAAAATTGTCATTAAAGCCCCGTTCACATGTGCAAGATTAGGGGTCGCTTTGGTGGTAATTACCGGCATGACAACTTTTTTCCCCTCGCATGGAAGAAAAAGGTGGGAGAGAAGCTCATCAAAAAAAGCCCATCTTTGTTGGGGTTGGATGGGAGGTCGACACCGACCTTCTCTCCCATAATCCTTTGCTCCGCGAAAACTGCTATAAGCTCCTTCGTCAACCATTTTGAACCAATCACTTCCGTTCAACTTACGTAACCAGTGACGACTTCCGGAAAGAAGAGGGGCGGATTACCGGCATAAACTTAACGTCATGTGAACGGTTTGTAGCGAAAATCCCCGTTACCGGAAACTTCCCGGGATGTTTTATTGTACATGTGAGCGGGGCTTAAGATGCTGAACTTCTGAAAGCGACTCGTGATTCGTATAGGAAATATTGTAGCAGGCTTCAGGCTGAGAAAACAGCAGAAAAAAACATTTTTAATCTATTGACATGCTATAGGTGGAGAAATCGTTTAAGTAAATAAGGTATTTATATTTTTCTCGTTTTTTTTTTTTTTTTGCATTTTGCTTTTAAATTTAATCATTTCTTTAAATTCTGTGAGAAGCTAACTTTTTTCACGGAAATCCTTATTATATTCTGCACACACTTTTTTTTGCTATATCAGGATGAATAAGATTTGATGTTCAAGTAGCAGAAATTCTTGCTGCCTAGATTTTCAGTATGCATGGTGCTTAATTTGAAAAGAGTCTAATTTATTTTTATTCGTCATTTCAGTATTGCATGTTTTAGTAGTGACATAAGATACTTCAGGAAAAATTTAAATGGGCTTTGATTTGTGAAGGAAATTTATTTGGAATTATTTGTTCCAACCATTTTTGGCAAAACTTTTGGCATTTCACAGAAAAATTACATCTTATATTGCAGATACAGTTAGTTTTTAGTTCTGCTCCAAAATGGATGAGGGGCACTTGCACTCCTGTTTATGTACCAGAAATGCACGTGTCTCCCCAGCATGGCCTGACCAAACGGTTAAAGGAAGGGACAGAGCCCGAGAATTGTGCTTGTACAATGTCTGGTCTGACAGAAATGCATGTTTAATTTTTTGCAAGGATGATGGCCTTAAATGCCAAATTTTAGTGCTCTATACCTTTTAACATAGTTGTTACCATTGATACATGCGACTTTATTGTCGTTTGTAATGGTGCGGTGGGCATCGCGTTGGGTATCACTGCTATAACGAAAGAGTTTAGCAAAGCTCAAGGAATGGTCAAGAAAAAGTCACCACTGAATTTTCGTTTGAGAATGTGGTAGACACCCTGTAAATAGGATTAACATGGTTAACGCTATTGTTCTACTACTTCAGTCTCCTCCCCGAAATCAATTTCTAGCTGAAATCATGTGCAATCGAATCCGCCATCATGTACTGTAACCCGCTTGGCCCCCATCCACTTCTGCTAGTACACCTGTGACTCTAAGTCACTCTCATGCTCACACGCTCTCTAGGTCACTCTTAGTCATTCAGATGCTTTTAGAATGTTTTGGTCACTCACATACTCTCACACTGATTTGGTCACTCACATACTTGCACACTGATTTGGTCACTCACATACTTGCACACTGATTTGGTTACTCACATACTTGCACACTGATTTGGTTACTCACATACTTGCACACGCTCTAGGTCACACTCTGACATTGTCCCTCGCTCTGTATTCATATACTTGCTCTGAGTCATTCTTTTGCTCACTCACGTGCTTGCAAACTCTTTAGATCACTCACTGACTTGGTGAGTGACTCTTACTGTCTCGACAGAGCAGGGCCGCAACTAGATGCTTGGTCACCCGGGGCAAGCGCGCATTTTGACGCCTCTTTGTAATGTTGAAGGAGAGATTTCAGGATGAAATTTGCGCGCCTTCGTGTTCAGCGCCCGGGGCACGAGACCCTTCTGCTCCTCCCCTAGTTGCGGCCCTGCGGCAGAGTATGGATTTATTTAGCGGTATACAAATTTTGCCACCTTCCTCCCATTCTAAAAGTTTTCTCGGCCACTCATTCCTCAAATTTGACCCCTTCTGAGCTTGCCGTCCTGGGCTATGGCCTGCTAAGACTCCCTGTAAATAAGTCACTGTCGGCCCTGGTTCCATGCTACGATCACCCACTGTAAATGTGTATGTTAATTGCAATATACATAATTTACAACTTCTCTGTCTCTCAGTTTTTTATTGTTACTAGTGTTTTTCGCCCTATTATTTACGATTGAGACCGACCCATCTCTTAGTTCCGAAGATAAGCGTATCCACAGACGTCTTGATGCATGGGCCTAGAATAATGTGATGTCGTAGTATAATTTTCGAGCATATTGGAATCGGTATGGTAGCATTTTCATCCTGGGAGGTGGGTCGTGGGTGTGCTTAGTAATATCTCAGAAGTATGTAAGTAGTCTCTGACATGATAATGAACGAAATGACGAAATAGTGGGTTTCCAACAAACTATTTGGATGTTATTCCCATGGTGACCATGAGGTGCATTTTTGGCGATTTTCTTGAAAGCTGCCGTCAGTCGCAACTCAGCTACTTGAAACCTGAGCGTTGTCGTCCGTCTGTTCCTAATTTTCCTTCATTTCTCAAGTGGGTCACGCAAAGTGATTATTCAAATTCAACGTCGAAAGGCTATAAAGGTGTGTGTGTATGACATTCGAAATCATCTCGAGAGAGAGAGAGAGAGAGAGCGCTTTGCCCATTTTTCTTTCTTCCCCCCCCCCTCTCTCTCTCTCTCATCCCTGTATCCATTTTCCTCCTTTCGAGAGCAAATTATCTGTGCACAAATCTCATCTTTGCAGAATCTAAGCCTCGACAGAGTTCCGCGAAAGCCGTCACCGATTTTCCGCTTACATCTAGTACAGTTGAGCTGTTCTCTCTCTCTCTTGGTTCTCTCAAGAGAGAGAGAACAGCTCAACTCTCTACCACCTTCTCCATAGTTTTTCCAAGAACGCGGAGCTTCTCTAAAAGAAGAGGTGATATAAACGCCACTGAGAACCGAGAGCTCTCGCTCTCCACTCCTTTTTCCTGGTCAATCGCCTTTTTTCAATAACAATAATAAAGCACGGATGATTTCTCGGCGTTGTGCTTGGCTTCTTCTGCCAAATGAAGGGTCTCGAAATACGTGGTGATGGAAACCCGATATTCCAAATCTTTTTTTTAAATATTTTTTTCCATGAAACCGGTGACGGTTCTGGCAGTTGACGATTCCGCCATGAAAAGAATCGATTGGCGGCGAATTTGTGATCTGATCGATCTTCAACGCCACCCACCACGAGAAAACGCCGGGAGTGATTTTCAGTGACGTCTCAAAAGCATCGTGCCCCCTCCACCGGAAAGGGATAACCCCCATCTTACAGAAATTACCAGTGCCAGTTTGTATATTTACCATCGAAAATCATGATGGCAAGTCTGATAATCGTGAGTCCCTCCAATGCACCTGAGTGCATCCCCCCACTCCCGGGCCGTGTCCAGGTGGATCAATTGGTTAAGACTTAGATTTGAAAAAAACACCGGATCCTTGAAAAATACGACATGGTATGTAACACTTTTGGAGAAGGTATACAAACTTTTCGGTCAGGGAGTCGGTTATGCGAGATCGTTATTACTCGTCAAACGCTACGAATAGAAAGTGGTTCCAGACTAACATGAATACTATCACAGCGTGGCAAATGAATGGAGCATATCTTTGACATTGTTAACTCCAGCCCCACTTGCACCCCCCTCTCCCTTTCTGTCGTGGGGGGGGGGTGGCCTTAGCCAATCTATAACAGAAGGCTTCCACGCGAAGCTTTGACGTCACTGAAGTCGTCCATTTCACCTGTAGCCATTGGATATAGCAGTCCGACGTATGCGAAATCTTGACCTTTTTTGCAGTATATCCAATAACTATAGCTGAGAAGGCGACTTCTGTGACGTCAAGAGCTTCGCGCGAAGGCTTTCAGCTATAGAAGGTGTTGGCCATACCCATATCTATACCACATGTGTTGGGGGTAAGAGATATATCGCATATTCAGGGGTGCACAACCTTTGCCACGAAACGAAACAGTTCAATCGAGTTTGTAAAAAAGTAAGACCACAAAAGTTTAAAGAAAATAATTTAAACACACAACAAGACAACTAACTGTACAGTAGCGTACACAGGATTTTCTCAAAGACATTGAGAAAGTTCACTTTTATTCTCCCCCCCCCCCTCCTCTGTTTTCATAAAGGAACCCCTCCCTCATCCAGGAGCGGGAAAACTCCCGAAATGGTTTTTTTTAGTAAATTGAGATAGTGAACTCACGATAAAGTCGGTCTCCGGACCTTTCTGCCAGACTTCAGTGAGTTACATTTTTTCCTGGTTCTATACACAGCTGTCTCAATATCATGGGCCCCGGATAAAGTAATTTTTTGGGGACCCAGTTCTTACATGTTTAATCACATAGTACCAGATCCTGGGCCGGCACCAGGCATAAGTTGACAAGGCAACCAGCTAGGGCGGCATGTTAACAAGGGCGGCATGTTAACAAGGGCGGCATTTTTTCATGTCAGATTTGTTATGACCTCTCAGATTTTTGGGCATCGAAATCATTTTGAGGGATAAATTCGTGTTTCAAGGGTGGTAAAATATTATTCGCCTTAGGTGGCAGAATTTCTATATAGCACCAGTCTTATAGTATATTCCAGTCTATATATTTCTAGTACCATCTCTTACATTATGCAACCCCCCCCCCCCCCCAGACATGAGCTCCTGGCCGTGCCTGCATCGGTCCAATGTGTTAAGATTACCCTTATTCGTAAATGGGAGGTCTCAGATTATTACGCAGTCTCTCGAATCCGCTTCAGTGTAGAATAATGAAATGCAATAACGATAGAAATGCAATATTTATTTTCCTCTGGCGTGTTATACAGCAGGGGGGGGGGGGCACAAACTTTTCTGTCCGCGGACCAAATGTGCGGTATTTTTCGGGTATTCGCAGGCCAGAAAATAGTGTATATATAATGGTGACCATATGATTATAGCCCCCACAAGGGTAGGGCTGTCAAGGCTCCAGCCTCGGGGCCTAGGACAAATACCATTATTTTTTTGTTTTTTCCATGCTATAAATTTACTATGGAAGGGCCCGCCAAAGATCTAAGCCTAAACATGTGGGGGTCGTGCATATGACGATGATTTTAGTGGACATCCATGCAGGGCCGTCGTAAGAGTATCATGGGCCCTCGGGCAAAGCGAAATTTCTGAATTTCTGAGCTTTCCCCCCCCCCCCCACCGTTCCGCACGCGGTTATAAATTTATGTCTTCCAATTTACATGCTTACACTAGAAAATTTTACCCAGATCTCATTTACATGGATTCCCCCCCCCCCTCCTGCACGTGAGGCTATCCTGGCCGTGCCCGGTTGAGTCCATTAGGCCTTACACAGTGCACAACTAGAAATGAAAAATTATTCTGTCACCTGTGGACAGTACCCATTTTGGTGCCTCCCCCCCCCCCCGTAATTTAGAACAGAAAAAAATATATAACACCACTATTTCTGAACCCGGGGCACCAGGTCGTCATAAGAGCATCATGGGCCAAGTGAATTTTCTGAGGCCCTATCTGGAAAAATAAGGCCTCGCGATAGGCCTATGCGTTAAGACAGCACTGAGACTTACATGACAGAGCTCCAACCGGCTTAGCACCGGGGCACTAGGGCCATACTTATTATGTATCAATTCTATAAATTTACTAAGGGTGGTCGCTTGAAAAAAATCTGTACTGGGGAGCTGGGCAGTGCCGTCTTAACGCATGGGCCCACCCGGGCACCTCAGGAGAAGAGGGGCCTCACAAAAATGAGAATTAGTTGGTAGAATTTGTCTGGTAGGGCCTCAGAAAAATCACTTGGCCCGGGGGCCCATGATGATCTTAAGACGGCCCTGGAGCCTAGATGTCACTCCGAAAATTGAGCGGTGATTGTGATTATTCTCAGACGATGTGCCAAGATCACTCGGAGTTTGCTGTAACTTCAGATGAGGCTATTTCAGCCCCTTCTTCCAATAAAGTTAATGAATATACAATGCAACGCAACCCCCCCCCCCTCCTTCCCGTCCTCCGTACGTGCTTGAATCTCGTATGTACAGGACGACTGACAGCTTTAAGGACATCTTCCCCCCCCTTCCCCGAATGTTTTCTTCATATGAGCTCCTCTGCTGAGGGGTCCCGCGAATTTTTTAGGGTTAATACAGTATTATGCTATGCAAATAGAGTTACGATTTCCATTCAATATGTATGGAATACATATTGAATGTGCTTTCATGGAATACATATTGCTCACTATATTCACTAGTAACCAGGTTTCTAGTGCAGGGGTGGCTCTTGGGCCATGCGATCGCATGGGGTGCCGCTGTAGGACGGACTCCCAATCAGATTTGAAAGGGCAAAAAACAAGATTTTCGACCAAAGAAAAAAAACGTATTCGGGACCGCCTAAAAAAGGTTCAGCACGAGCAGAGATTTTTTTTTTCTCGAGCCACCCCTGTGCAACGCGATCCTTGACCCTGTAGACCCGACGAGCAGCTTATTATAATCATGGATAATGTTATCATTCAGGTATTGTTATCGCTTTTGCGAAGAAGTGAGTATTGATTTTCTGTTGTGTCGTTTAAAGGGTTAATGTTGTGATCAGTGCATAGTATTCGCTGTAATCCATGTACGTGTAGCTTTTACAATGGCCTTCCTATAGTGAAAGCGAAAGCAAATGTATGACAAAAAAAAAATAATAATAATAAAGTCCTTTCCTTCAGTTAGTTTCTTCCAGCTGAATAAATTCGAATTTCTTTTTCCGAGAGGCTTTTTCTCGGATCCATGAAACGTATTGTACATGAAAAAAAAAAAAATCATAATTCGTGATAAAAGTTAGACCAGTGTTTCCCAAACTACGCAATATCGCCCCGTGGTGGGCGATGGAATGGTCTAGGGGGCAATAGAAGATACATATTTAACATAGGATCTTAGGGTTCACTTGAGTTGTGGGCCGATGAAAGAAAAAGTTCGAGAGGAAAGAAATTCGAAAAAAAGGCCGAGACTGAAAAGTTGGGAAAACTATGCGCCATTCTAACGGCTCACGACAGCTAATTATAAAAATGCAGGATTTTTTGGCTCGAAGGGAGAAAAAGCCCGTTTTAGAATAGAATTTAAAAAAAAAATAATGTTCGATTATGTGTATGGTCACCGGTGGTACATGCAAACGGGAATTTTTTCGGGTATAGTTATCCCTCGGTTCTTGTTATCAGAAACCCCAAGTCTCAATGTAATCACACTAAGCGGCGTGGATTGTATTAGAAAAGCTGTTTCACCTATTTTCTTCATTATTTTTTTCAGCATTTTTCATCTTTGGCGTAAAGTTGTTGGAAAAATAGGATGAAATCGAAAATATTTCGAGGGAGGGGGAGCGTATCCAATATTTCTATACGTATTATGGAAATTATGGCAAACATTGGGGAGGCTCATGGATCCGATATGAGTCCTATATTTCTCGTATTAAATGTCATCATTCATATTAAATTTTATGTCATGATATCATTACGGAAAAGGATGGGTGGAACATTAAAAAGGGTGAAAATCCCTTTTCAAAGTGAGAAGCCTTGACCAAGTGGTTTTTCTACGTTCCAGGCACTTCAGTATCTCCGAAGAGGCTCAAGATCGGTCAGTGAGGGCTACGAGATACATATTTAAAATTGTTATCAAGGATATACATATAACCATTATATAAAAAATATTATATTTATAGGGCAAGAGAGTTTTTGGGAATGCTTTGGTAGAGCATCGTCCTCATTTTACATCACTACTAGCACTAAACAACACGGGCAACAAACCTCGTAAACATTCCAAACTCTCAGAGTGACGTAGTGACATTGACAATGAATTTGCGAATCGGTACCGTCTTTTTGTGGATGGAGTATCGTAGTGTTTTCTCCCCTTTTCCAGGGATTCAGTTACTTGTATATTAAATATTTCATATAAAGAGAAGAGAGAGAGTCCAGCTGACAATTACCATTTCCAGAAGTGAAATTCACTCTACTGTATGTACGTACATGAATGAAAGAGCAGAATAAGGATGACCATTTGAAGGGTGAACCCCAATTCTATTGCCATCTCGTTGACATCGATCGTTTCGTGGAAAAGTCTCATCATTGAGGATTTTATAGAGACAAATCCCGGCGTCTCGTGTCGTCCAGTCTTCGAGGCAGACGTTAAATAAATTTCGAGAAAAACCTTCTTTCAACGAATATTTCGTTTCATGACAGCGAAGAGCTATATTGATGATTTCCAAACGTCCCGTTTTGAAGGATTTTTATTCAGTTCTTCAAACAGGAAGTTTGGTCATCGTAGATAACATAATACAGTCGACGCCATAAGCGGATACAGGCGCAACGAATAGGAGGGAGGTAGATAATAGAGGGTGTGTTTTGTGAACGGTGGGGGGTGCATGTCCACCTCCTCTCCGCCCAACGAAGGGCGATTTCACAGGGCACCAGTCCGCTTTCTTTTATTGCATTTCATTTTTTTAATTTGGTGTATACATTATATGGACTGCTTTTACTTATATATAAAAGGAACAAGCGCCATTAATTTAAAAAGCTGTTAAAGTTATCTTCAATTTTAAAAATAATAACTATGACTTTAGGTACATATAAGTTGTTTTACACATACCATTAATATTCCTCTCCCCTCATAACTTCATCATAGAAAAAACTGATGGTTCTCATTAAATAATTTTAAATTAATATTTATCTAAAAGGAACCAATAAAGTTTGACAATAGGTCATTGAATATTAACGTGTCATATGTATTAATTAATATGGAAAAAATACAACAATATAAATGAAAAGTCCACTTCTTTCAGATGTCGGGGCACGGTTGGCGCTGATCAATTGGAACTGGTAGCTGTGGTTACATGTATATATATGCATATTAGTCTTGTAAGTTCTAATTCAGCCCTTTATCTTATAAACCGTTCGTCGTAGAGAGAGAGAGTTAAATTTTTCTGATTTATAAAAATATTCTCAACAATCAGTCTGTACCAGTTTTGGGAGTGAAAATACAGTGTGTCACCATATAAAAAATATCCGGTAAATTTTTATACCGTTCCCCCCGTTCTCTAACTTCCGATTCGTAAGTTGTTGCCCTGTCTCTTCTGAGACCAACAAAAAAATTCCATATTCCAAAGTGCAATATTTGCTGAGATTTTTGAATTCAAAATCGGATAAATGTTGGGAAGAACATCATAAACTAATGGACAAAGCTTCTTCCCCTCAAAAATACTGTTCTTTCCCAACTTTTATTATATTTTTGATTTCAAATATCTTGGTGAATATTGCATTTAGAAACTTTTTCTTGGCGTTAGGAGAGACAGGGCAAAATCTTAATTGGAAATTAGAGAACAGTGTGGGGACCGTCTAAAATATTCACATTTTTTATTTTGGCACACTGCATTTTCACTCTCGAAACTAACCCAGATTGATTCTTCAACATATTTTGAGCATATTCTAAAGTAGAACCAACAACGGACGGGTGATTAGATAAAGACCGAATTAGGGTTTACAGGACACCCAGTATATACGAATCGACATCATTTGACATCAGCCCCCGTCTTTCAAGTCCAACTCCACCTAAGAGAAAGGGGGTGTGGTCCTACAGAATCTCTTCGTCCGGTGGTGGAAATCATGGTGGACTGCATAGGTGGCCATCCCCCATTCACTATACACTCTAGTGATTCGCCCCCCTCCATACGGAAAGTCTGTATCCGCTTATGGTTGACGTAGCCGCAACTATAAGGATTTCGCCTAGCCTGGGAACCCCAACGGTCGCTCTTTTTAGCTCTGTAAACTACACAATGCATTTCCTTGAAATCATGCAGGGAGCCCGGTAAAAGTGTGGGTCCTGTTAAAAATTAACAGAATGTCATGTAGGTATAAATAATGGCTTCTACCTCATATCGAAAGACCCCCTTGGTCATGGGTTTCCTACTGGTGTTCCGTTGGAGCTTTGTTGGAGTTCCGTGGAATCACAAACGTCACGAAACTTAAAATTCCCAGGCATCCCGAAAGCATTTAAAGAAAAAAAACCTTTTTGTTACTGATACGTTTAAAGCTATTTTTTACACTGCTGGCCATCGTAAATGCAACACCCTGAAGGAAGCATGCAAATAATATGAAATTTACAACATGCATTAGCGGAGGTGAGATATGCAAATGATTAGAATTTCAGCGCAGACGCACATCACGCGCGCCTGTGGCGCCACTTCAAAGCGCTATTTAAGGCTTGGAGATTTCGACGATTTGAAGTACGGCAATTGTGTTTTTCTTGTGGTTTTTTCAAAAAAACGATCAATTATGCCTCGTAGAAAACAGCGATCATCTTTTGATCAAGTATCCGAGTTCGACAGAGGAAGGATAGTGGCCTACCGAGATCAGGGAAATCGGTAGTCGTGTTGGACGAAACCAAACAACTGTAATGCGGATATGTGATCGTTGGATGCAGGAGGGTACGACGGACCGACGTGTTCGATCGCATCCACCTCAGTGCACCACTTCACGTGATGACAGGGGTATTGTGCGTATGGCAGTGACGGATCGCTCAGCCACATCACGAACCATAGCACAGCACATTCAGTCTGTACCGCATCATCCAGTGTCTGCGCGTACCATTCGACGCCGTTTACAGCAGAGTGGTCTGTCCGCAAGACGTCCATTGCTTCGTCTACCCTTGACGCAGAACCACAGACGTCTCCTCCGCCAATGGTGCGATGAAAGAAGGATGTGGACGGCACAATGGAATGAAATTGTCTTTACTGACGAGTCACGCTTCTGTCTGCAACATCACGATGGTCGGATTCGAGTCTGGAGACACCGTCGAGAGAGGATGCTGAACAGCTGCGTTATGCACCGCCACACTGGTCCTGCACCGGGTATTATGGTATGGGGCGGTA
Source organism: Pholcus phalangioides (assembly GCF_987345545.1). Classification (NCBI taxonomy): domain Eukaryota; kingdom Metazoa; phylum Arthropoda; class Arachnida; order Araneae; family Pholcidae; genus Pholcus; species Pholcus phalangioides. Next base: position 9,306,903 of record NW_028301613.1, on the reverse strand, counting down.
TTGGATATCACTCTCGTACTCCTCTAGTACGCATTGCCGGTACTTTAAAAAGCCAGCGCTACATCTCCGAGGTGTTGGAGCCAGTTGTCCTTCCTTACCTTCAGGGCTTGCCCACAGCCATATTTCAACAGGATAATGCGCGACCACACGTGACACGCATTGTCCAAAGGTTCTTCGTCAATCGCCAGATTGAATTGCTTCCCTGGCCAGCTCGCTCTCCGGATCTTTCGCCGATAGAAAACATGTGGTCCATGGTTGCTCAACGATTGACCCAGATTACATCCCCAGCTGCCACACCAGATCAACTTTGGCAACGCGTGGAAGCTGCTTGGTCTGCTGTACCCCAAGAACACATCCAAAGTCTCTTTGAATCAATGCCGAGGCGTGTGGCAGCGGTGATCTCCAACAATGGCGGCTACTCTGGCTACTGATTTTGGCAGGAACCACACTTCACAGATGTCTATAAATTTAATCATTTGATGCTTGGTCAACATGTTATCTACAAAATAAATATTGTTGCGATATCTCTTGTCTTTCTTGGTGTTGCAATTTGGGTGGCCAGCAGTGTATTTTAAATTTTAATGAATTAGTGCAGTTTAAAAAAAATCAACACCACTTGGATGACTAAACGACTCGGAAAACTGTAACGTTACATTTTTAAAAAAAAAATAGAAGCTGGTTCCAATTCAGTGCGTCGGATAAGATATCATAAATGTCATTCTTCGTTTCATTAGGAAAGTCGTAAAAAAAGATGATTTTTAGAAACTTTTTATCTATAAGAAAAGTGAAGGATCAGAACTAACTTCAGAACTCAGTGAATTTTACGTGTCACCCAGAGCCGTTAAATGCATGGGGCTCACCTGGTCAGGGCATGAGAAAGCGCGCGCGCGTGTGTGATATATATATTAAATGGGGCCCGATTTGAACGATAGGCTACTTTAAAAGTTCGTCAGAGCAGGGCAAATGCCTGAAATGGGCGAAAGACTGTCGCGCAACAATGGTTTTTGGGTCTCAACAATCACTTTCGGAACGTTTGCTTTGGTTACCGTGGTTCCCTAGCAATGCGTTTCAGACGTTGTTAGATCGGTTACTGCTGCTACAATGGTAGGTTATCGAGATTTAAGTGAGTTTGAACGTGGTGTTATAGTCGACGCTCGATAGATGGGACATAGCATCTCCGAGGTAGCGATGAACTTTGGATTTTCACGTACGACCATTTCACGAGTGTGCTGTGAGTATCGGGAATCCGGTAAAAAATTAAATCTACGACATCGCTATGGCCGGAAAAATATCATGCAAGAACGGGACCAACGACGACTGACGGGAATCATTAAACGTGAGAGACGCGCAACCCTTCCGCAAATTGCTGCAGATTTCAAAGCTGGGCCATGAACAAGTGTCAGCGTTCGAACCATTCAACGAAACATCGATATGGGCTTTCGGAGCCGAAGGCCCACTCGTGTACCCTTGATGACTGCACAACACAAAGCTTTAAGCCCTGCCTGGGTCCGACAACACCGACATCGGACTGTTGAGGACCGTAAACACGTTGCCTGGTCTGACGAGTCTCGGTTCCAAGTGCTTCGAGCTGATGGACGTGTACGGGTATGGAGACAACCTCATGAATCCATGGACCCTACATGTCAACAGGGGACTGTTCAAGCTGGTGGAGGCTCTGTGATGGTATGGGGCGTGTGCAGTTGGCGTGATATGGGACCCCTGATACGTCTAGATACGACTCTGACAGGTACGTAAGCATCCTGTCTGATTACCTGCACCCATTCATGTCCATTGTGCATTCCGACGGACTTGAACAATTTCAGCAGGACAATGCGACACCCCACACCTCCAGAATTGCTACAAAGTGGCTCCAGGAACACTCTTCTGACTTTAGACACTTCCGATGGCCACCTAAATCCCCAGACATGAACATTATTGAACATATCTGGGATGCCTTGCAACGTGCTGTTCAGAAGAGATCTCCACCCCCTCTTACTCCTACGGATTTATGGACAGCCCTGCGGGATTCATGGTGTCAATTACCTCCAGCACTACTTCAGACATTAGTCGAGTCCATGCCACGTCGTGTTGCGGCACTTCTGCGGGCTCGCGGGGACTCTACACGATATTAGGCAGATGACCAGTTTTTTGGCTCTTCAGTGTACATCGAAGAAATTCCACAACTTGAACTAAGCATTTTTGAAAGCAGAAACAGGCAGATGAATAACTTGAAGTTTGGGGGGGAGGGGATCAAAATACCTAGCGAAAAAAGAAAAAAAAACTATTCACATTTCTACGTTCCTTTAAATCTAGATTTGTTTATTTCATGAGTCGCGCAGAAAGTCGCCATATTGGTTAACTTAGACGCGGCTTATCTGTCCCTTAAAGAAAGAAGGAGCTATCACGTGATCCAAAGAGCCTCATTGAAGAAAACCCGGGCAGCGCCGGGTATTATAGCTAATCTTAACATAAATTGTAGTCGGTGTCCAAGCACATCATATTACCCGTCGGTTATGATACTGTTTAGACGGCGGTAGCGACACCCAGACACCCTGTATATTAGATAAATATTCGAAATTTGTTTTGGTTCCGTGTAACAACATCATTATCATCAAAGGTTCCGCGGAACAGTTACAACTATAAAGGGTTCCGCAAGAGCTTTTACGAAGATTTTTAACAGCTGGCTGATGCGAATATATATTTAGGAAAAAAGAGAAAATTCAAAAAGTGAGAGGACGTGGATTCGATTCCGCGCAAGGGCAGTTTAATTTTCTCTTTTTTCTAAATATATCTTCGCATCAGCCAGCTGTATAAAAACCTTCGTATGGATAGCGGAGAGTGACATCATCCTCAGACAAATGCTTTTACGTTGGAATTTTTCATTTTTCACATCTACATCTATAAATCTACAAAATTTTAGGCTTTGTTTTAACCTACTCACCGGCATTGACAAGATATCTCGCCTCTTTAAAAAAAGCCTCTTATTTTAGCAATGGAAAAGCCCAGATATTTTGTTAAGTTTATTTCTCAACTTAACATTTTTCCTATACCCCCTTACTTTGCACCTGCTGAAAATAGGAAAAAGAATTCATTAAAAAAGACATGGCGTTTTACAGGGTTTTAATGATTTCTACTATGCCGAAGAAAAGTTGAATAGCTTAACCTATTTTTGGTCAATACATGACCAAATTGAACAAAATTTTTATGAGTCATAACTGGGTACTTAAATAACGTATTTGAGAAATTGCAAAAAATTAGATATTAATTTAGCATTTTTGTTTGTAATTAATGTAAATTTACAATTGCAGTCGACGCTCGTTATAACGACCCCTAATTTTGTTCCACGGAAAACAGACGTTATATTAGGTCATCATATGGACATTTTAAAACAATCATAAAGTTTTGCTTGCCCGGAAAATTGTATGTTGCACACTGATTGCTTTTATAACAAAAAATTCATTTGTTATGATGTTGCAATGAAAATGTATCTGGTGAGAAAAAATTAAATACATTATACACAGCATGTACATTTCTTTTACTTACGAAAATACTGAATATGGGCTATAGAAACCTGCATTTACTTTTTATTACATGCAGGAAAATAATATAATTTCACTCGCCTATACTACTTCCTAAAGTAAAATTGCGCAATAAAATAAGAATAGGATAGAAATATATAATTAGAATAAGACAGAAAAATCAACCACTTGGGAAGTGGGACTGAGAGATCATGTAAGAAAATAAAACAGAATGATTCCCATGGCAGTGTTCCCAGTGATGGCGCTAGTTAACCACCGGGTTCTGTAGAACTTACAATGCCTCATCTTTTAACCATGTACCCTTTCTTCTCCAAGCATTAAGGGTGAAGGTCACACTCGAAGACAGATTTTTTTTTTTTTTTCATTTCTTTAAAATAACGGGCTGAGTTGTGTTTAGTCGTTGTAATGAGTTAAATATTTATCGGTCGTTATATTGAATAAAAGATGTCGTGATGGAAAGAGGACAATATTTGGGATTTGTCTTACCGGTCTTTATAATTGAAAGGTCGCTATTATAGACGGTAGTTATAACGAGCGTTGACTGTAATTAACTTTATGATATAAATCAACTTAATTTAATTAAAATAATTAGTAATTCTGATTTTGGGAAACCTCGTGTCTCATGTGACAGAAAAAATTTATTTCTGTTCACAGCCATGGAAAAAGTTTCCGGATCAAAAATCAGGATAAAATTTACAAAAATTAAATCTTTTGAAAAGTCATTAGGAATCAAATTTATTTTTGCAAACAAGTTTAAAAAATACTATGGTACTCTGATTAGACCATTCAATTTCCAAAAATGTTAATGTTGTACTAAAAATAATTTAAAAAAATTTTAAACAATGCGTTGCATCGAAATGCAATCAATGCATTAACACCCAGTTTAACGGCCCGATTTACCTTTTGCACCTGCCTAACTTAGTAAGACCAGCCCCACGTTCATGTTGGCATTCTTTGTGCGAGCTTCTAGGCCATGACTTTCAGTACTATCAAAAATACTGATTATACAGTAAATCTATAGGTATTCTGAATTAAAAACGTATAAAGTCTATCTCCAAGTTCTCAGGCTAGAGCTTCGCGAGCCTCGCCCTTTTAGGGCAGTAATCTCCGACGCCAAACGCAATCGATTGTATTTTTGAACCTATTTAAAACCTAATTAAAATTTTAAAAAAAAGTAGGGAGAGATACGAAATTAAAAAAAGGTATTTGAAATTTCTTAAAAGGTTATCTCTTATATATTGAAAGAAGCCATAGAAGAGAGAATGTAGAATAGAAAAAGATATGGCTCGAATGTCTCTTTGTTGCCTCAAACCTCGTCGGGGTTTTCCAGGAATCGTCGCCAGCGATTCTAAGAATATTTTGTTGCGTTGCGCGCGGCTTCCATCAATGACGTGAGAGACTCGTCAGCCAATCATTGACCAGAAAACTGAAGCAAGCCTTCCCTTTATACAACATATGAAATTAAAAAGTGAATGAGAACCAATTCCGAAAATAGTTGCGCGATTCCTATTTTCCTCAACACCCCCCCCCCCCATCCTTTTTTTTATGAGCATTTTATTTTCAGTCATCATGAAAAAAAAGAACTTTTTTTTTCGAAGAAGCGTGTCCCAAGTAATAATACATACCTAATAAAAAATTTCGCAGTTATTCGTCGAGTCACGTAATGAATGCGATGGATGTTTCCAAAAAAAGTTCTTCTCTCCCTCTTTCTCATGGTCATCATCACGCATGTTCATTGGGTTTCAGGATTTCTGAAATTATGCATTATATATACCATTAGCAAAAATATGAAGTGATTGTAAAGAAAGATGTCCTAGTCACTTGTTGATTAATCTAATATATATGTTGCTGCCAAAGCCCGAAGTTTGCCACTTCGCCAAGTGGCCAGCCCAGTTTACCCGGCCAATGACCGAAATTTGGGCTTTCGTAGGGCTTTGGTCGTCCCCTATATGTCGAACCCTATATATGGATCACTAAGATATCGATAGTCAGAATCCTTTCATCGTTAGGGTTGCCATAATAATTATGGTTAGCTATGGCTAATTATAAATGGCCATAATCATCACACGAAAAATACGCCAACGCGGCGATGACCCCGAATCATAGGGATCGATATATAGTGGCCGTCTAAAACCCGAATTTCGAACTTTACCGGGTCAACTGGGCTAGCCACTTCGGCTTTGGCAGTATTACAGTTGAAATAATTAGTCCTGGCTGATTCATCGCGGAAACGAAACTGCTAGTGCTATAAATATAAAAGTCATGACAAAGACTCGCTAGGATGGGATTGTTCGAAATTCAACCCTTAAGGGGTTTATAGGAGGGTCCAAAGGTTACACAGAAAAATGCCACCCAGCCGAAACCGCTGTAGCTACAAATATGAAATTTTGTCAGTAGTTTTATTTCATAAAACTTGGTCAAAGCAAGTTTAGGTGCCTCGAGATTTTTTTTAAAATTCCCAAGGGTGCCGCGAACGTAAAAAATCAGGCAGGCCCCGAAGAGGGATCAGAAAGCCCTTTTTCAAAAGTAGTCCAAACCAGTACGAATTTCTTCTAAAATGGCCTGTGTGTGTGTGTTGACATATGCGCAATGGAGATGCGGTGGACCGTGTCGTGATAAGCAACAGCGTGTAGAAGAGTCAAAAAGAGACGTCAGTTGCTAAATTTACGACGCTCGTCACCGAAAATAGACTGTGAACTTTGTCATGTCTTTTCTAAAAATTTCTAGCACCCTTCCCGGCACATCATCATTATCATCCCGTTGTCTTTTTGCAACTGTTTTATTCTCAGGAAAACTAAATATACTCGTCGTTGAAATAGCTACTAAATAAGCCATTTTTAGTCAAGGCATCTTTTTTTTTTTGTTTCCTTTAAAATGTTTTGTGGCACTTGAAGATGCGGAATTCTCGGAAGAGAGACACAGAACATTAGTAGGAGTATGTGTTTCCCAACCTTTTTGAGCCCCTTTTGGATCATATTTTCTTAAGATGGCTCCCTGTCTTATACAGGGCCACTCTCATAAGCGAATACAGGCTCTTCGAGGGCGGTATGTAAAGTGAACGAAGGGCGGATTTTCCACCTCAACCCTCCTGCCTATGCTGATAATGAAAATCTTTTGGGGAACGGGGTGGTTGCCTCTCCCATCTGTATCCACCAATAGGCCTTACCCTCACCCAGGAGCGAGACCCTTCTTACTTATCGAATTGAATTTAATAGAAACCAAATTTATAATGAACAAAAAATTTATAAATAAAATCAATCTCTAGAACTCCGGGCCACACCACGGATTCAGAAGTCGAGTGATCATCCTTCCCAAGAGCAACATTATAAGCAAAACTTGGGTCTGCGTTAAACACGGGACTATTCAACGAACTATGCAATAAATCGAACCTCCCGGCATATGATCCAAGGTCCACGCTTACCATGGGCTTCACTGAGCTCACTTCTAGTATGGGTTTTTGTGCATGGCCGTCTCACCATCGTGGGTCCTCGGGCAAAGTGATATTCTGGTACCCCATACTTAGCTAGAAGTAACGGCTTACGTATTTACATACTCACATTTGAATAACAAAGAACCAGATCTCATGGGCTGAGATAGCCCTGATTCTATGGACACGTCTGATGTATTCTGAAAGCAGTCACGTTTTTTTTCAACCTCATTTCACTTGAAAGCTTTATTTCTCCCAGCTCTCTGTGACCCTTTCGCTTTTCGTGGCTCCCTCTTTCATCTGATTTTTACCTGTTGCTCCCACTAAGAATATCTCAGGACCACAAGTAGGAGGGCATACGGCCTCAGGTGGAAAACCACTGGCATAGATGATCAACCCCATAACCCACGGGCTAAATGTGACTTGTGAAAGCATCTGATGTTCCCGCGAAGCTAAACGTATCTCTATATCACCCGTTGGAATACTCGCATTTTTCTCATTCATTTAGGTTTGATAATATCGAAATAGTATTTACTCTTTAAGCGGTTTTTTAAAATTTCCCTGATCTGATCCGCATTATAACTGCCACAGGAAGGAATTCACTAAAAACTCTGCAAAATGCCACACACCCCCTTTTTTATTTTCAAGTACTCTATCTTCCCCCAATATTTATGCTGTACACATATTCCTATAGTACCCCGAAGTGAAAGGGAGAAAAGCACCATCTCCTTCAGTTATCAATATTCGAAGCTGACTCCGTCCATTGGCAGTTGATGGGACAATTCGGGGGCATACAAAGCGATGCAGAACTAGCGGGGCTCTGCATGGCCCATAGGCGGAGATTAACTTGGAAGTGGGAGGGGACGACTGCCTAGAATTTTGTGTGCGTGGGGGGGGGGGGTCTATCCTTCCTCCCAAGAGCGAATTTAAATTGGTCTATCCTGTAAAAATATGGAACAATCCAACGCACATACACAATAAATCGCCCCTCCCAACTTTTTTTTTGGATCCGCGGGCTAGTTAGCTAATCGGGTTTAGTGAGTTTAATTCTTGTGGGGGGCCGTTTCAACACCATGGATTCATAGGCAAAAGGATATGCTAAGGCAACACCATCTATAGCAGAAGGCCTCCACGCGAAGTTCGTGACGTCACTGAAGAAGGTCATCTTACCTATAGCCATTGGATATGCTGTAATACAAAAAAGGGTAAAGTGCCATTCCGAATGATATGCAGGTCCGTACGTCCGCCTATGCTGATTCCAACCAGCTCGTCTGTATTGTGACCTTTCACGAACGAATGCGGGGTTATTTCGAGTACCCCTGTCCCTCCATACCAGAACACGTCGGGTGTGACACTCCAGACTGAATCGGGACTCGTCTGTAAACAGCACTTGGCTCCAATCATGTTGCTCCCAATTTCGATGTTCAGCAGCCCATCTTCTTCGGGCCGCACGGTGGCTGGGGTCAACGGAATGCAGACCATTGGCCTACGTCCCTCATGAAGCCGATTACGTACTATTTGGCTGGACACCCTTCGTCCTGTTGCCAAGAGCAACCGTCTTTGCAGATGCGTAGCATTCTCTGTTCTGTTTCGACGGGCTGTTAACCGTATATACCGGTCATCAGTTGCTGTAGTGGCGCGTGGCCGACCTTGCCCTGGTCGACGTCTAACATTTCCTGTTTCTTGGAATCGATTCCACAGCCTTGCAACAACACTTCTGGCGACTGCAACAGCGTCCGCGACACTACGTTGTGTTTGCCCGGATTGGATTCCAGTCTGCCTATAACACGCCATGCCATGGATTCCGGTAAATCACGTTGTTGAGACATCCTCAAGTCACCTTATCTCAAAAAAAAAAATACTGCGCAACCGAATTTCACAGTTACGGCAGTAAAACAAACGTTTCTGCAACATCCCGATTTCTGCCCTTATCTCCTTTTTCTGGTTTTTGACGTCATGAACTTTGATTTGCATATGAAGTTTTCTTCTTCCGTTTCCTGCTAGGCTTTAAATTATGGATGATTCATTTTATGTTACTTATTGGTATATATCTTTGCGTAATTTTGTTAAAACCACGTGCTCCCCTAATTGTTTTGAGCACTCTTTGGGCCCCTTCTCCCGGATTAAGTAATCTGGGCCTGGACCGGTACCACTCTATACCGAGGAGGCTTCGGCTGCCCACCTTCTCCAGAGGCGGACATATTCCCTTGTCCCCCGCTCCCCCCCCCCCCAAGAGATAAAAATAGAATTGAAAATATTTTTGAAAGTAATACCATTTCACAAACCCGTTGATCCGCCTTGTCACAAGCTCACATTTACTCACAAAAGTAATCAAAGACTGCCCCCCCCCCCTCCCATCGGTGCTTACGTAATACTTGAACAGCTTCTTAAACAGGGGTGCGCAATCCACACAGACCCCAATCGCATTCTTTCCATAGGGGGACTTTGACCTTTGAAGACCGGACTACTACACCGCACACCAACTCCGGTCATATATCGCCATACGGCAATTTCCAACCAGTGGAGTTGGGTGGGAAATGAAGGCTCCATCGATCGGTGGTCGCCCTAGGCTCGGTAGGTATCCATAGGCGGAGATAGACTTAGAAGTCTGGGGGGGAGGGCACGATTATGATGTCAATTCATATATGCATATATACATTCGATCAGTCGACTCCACCTTTGACGCTGGGGGGGGGGGCGCCCCCGTATCGCCGCCCATGATTCTTTCCACGATTTCCTGCCTATAATCAGCCTATGGCGGGGTTTATAGACATTTTTTCGGTACAATTTATAGGCACAATTTCGCTAGTTTTGGGAGGGGGCATCTCAACCCCTTAATGATCGATGATATATCTGATGAGATATCTCGGCAAAATGCATATGAAAGAAAAATGCGTTCCAGCTCTCCTTACCTCTTTTCTCATCACGAAGCAAATTCGAAGGTTGCAATGAAAGGCTAGTAAAGGCTATCTTCCAATGAAATATCGAATATCCGAAAGGGGAAAAACCCATCCAAACCGATTCTTTAACAGGCTAACTCATCTATCTCCATCGATCAGTGAACATGGTGGGCGGTCCCTTCACACATTTGATATTATACTAGAAGAAAGACGTGGACAATTTTAATTTCGGGAACGAATCGACCGTTCAATGTCGATCATGTTTGTTTCCTTTAAGGAGGAAGAGGCTCGTTCTGTTTCCTTCCCTGGCATTTCTGCGTAATCTGTTTCTGGATTCTTGGGAAAAAAAATTGTGTCGTCTAGATAACATATTGCGAAATTACAACACAAAACAAGATAACAATCACATCTATTTCAACAGATACTCAGAAATTCTCAGAAGAATTTTCAGAAAACACACTCAACTTCAGTAGAAGAATTTTAGTACAGTGGAACCTCTCTCGCTAATGGACACCACTGGAACCGAAATGTCCATTATGGGGGTTCAACTGTAATATCTAGTAGTACCTGGATTGGCCGTGCAAGAGCATGGGCATCGTGTCAGCTCCAAGTCGTGGGGATTCCGCGTTCGATCTCCGCCCGTTCATTGGTTTGTTGTGGTTTCCAACTTCGAGGTGCGAATGCGAACCTATCTTCCCATCAATCTCTTTACGTATGGGCTTTTAGCAATAAATTTGAACAACAGATAGTAACAGCAATAAATCTTCGAAATCGGTATCTTCGTTCGCCTGAAGGAAATGAGTACAGTAGATTTCTCTTTCGCTATCAACCATATATCCTTCACCCTTCCTTAAAAGGTGCCTATATAGGTCAGCGGACTTGTCACCCATCCTTTGAACGAAGAATACGTTTGCCGCTCCAAGTGACGTCTCAGAAATCGTTGTAAAACAGCAGGATAGGGAACAACGATTGGAAAAAGTGGTAATACTGATGTCACACTTTTGCTCAAAGTTGCGGATGAGTCAGTCTGATGGAAGGAGCTCTACCATTTTCCGTGGGGCTCACAATTCACACTCCTTGAACTTTGATGCAGTTTTTGCTCGTTCTTATCCACAGTGGGAACTCTAAATGGACGGTCCCAATATTGACACCCTCTGTATGATCAAAACCATGAAAATGGAATGGATGACAATATGTCATGGTGTATACGGGAAAAGTCCCATAAAATACGGGTCATATTGCCAATGCTGTGGAACGTGTTGTGAGTTTTCGTTTTAATGATTAATCCATCCTTACGCAGAAGTGGATTTGTGGTTTTGCCGCTTGTGGGCTTTCGCCCCTCTCCTGTTCTGGTTTTCTGAAAAACTAATTCCACTCCTTATTGTGATATAACCCGCTTGCCCCCGTAATTACGCCTGTGTCTTTAAGTCACTTTTTTTAGCACTTGCGAGCCTCCGCAGGGCCGTCTTAAGAACATGGGCCCCCGGGCCAAGTGGTTTTTCTGAGACCCTACCTTGAAAATTATAGAAAATTTCAACCGGATCTCATTTTTGTGAGGCCCCTCTTCTCCTGAGGGCCCCGGGCCGTGCCCGGGTGGGCCCATGCGTTAAGACGGCTCTGAGCCTTCCGTGCTCTTTTGGTCATTCACATGCTTGCTAACTGTTTTGGGTATACTTATATGCTTGCACACATTCTTGGTCACTGACCTGGCCCCTCGCTTTCCAAGTAACTCTTTTGGTCATTCAAATGATTGCATATGCTCTAGGTCAGTGGTCGGCAAACTCATTAGTCAACAGAGCCAGATATCAACAGTACAACGATTGAAATTTGTTTTGGGAGCCAATTTTTTCAAACTTAAACTATATAGGTAGGTACATTGTTATAAAATTAATTAAGGTACTCCTCAGCTGGTTTTTGCAAAAAACGTCCTCGATCTGATTGAGATACGTTCGCTGAGGTCGACCCCTTCCAACTCTCCCATCCACACTCGTCTTGTATACTTGTTTCGTCCATCTCCTTCCATTCATCCTCTCTGTATGTGTCCAAACCATCTCAACATACCTTTTTCAATCCTCGACACTACATCTTTCACTCCACAACGTTCCCTAAAATTAACTTAATAAACTTTACAAGTTATTTTACTTGTTGTCTAACGGATATCTGGCTCCCTTCTCTAGGAAATGTGCGGAAGATGGGTAAGCTCTCGTCCGACGAGATGTTAGCCGGAGGACGTCGTCGATGAAAGCCGGGCCGTCCTTTGGGGCAGAGGCCCCCAGGAGCATCGTTTTCGGATAGTCGCTGCTGGTGGATTGCTTCAGCAGTGATGACCGATGTTGGATGGAGAGAGGAGACCTCCGGAGAGCCGTCATGAGAGGTGGTTGTCCAGGAGCATCGTCTTCTATGATCTGGCAGGTTAGAGGTTCCTTAGTATGGAAAGCATTGCATGTCTCCCCCCCCCCCCCCCCATGTTCTGAAAGGAGACGCGTCTATCTACTCCAAAGCTGCATTAAGATCTTTCAAGCGGCGTTGATCTACTCCGAGTACCTTAAGAAAAAAGTCTCGTTTTCAACAACTATTTCCCGAACTTCCCAGTTTCAACCTAAAATACAGTTTTGATTTGTCACGGAAGTGTCATGTGACAGCAGCGTCAGGCTTTCACTGTTTTTTTTCCGCAAAAACCCGTGAAAAAGATGACTCATATGGGAGGGGAAGGAGGGAGAACAAAATGACTAAAATGCGTGTCTTAACATGATTTTGCAAAAATCTGGAATTTTTGTTATCCCGCACGTGGTATGTTGTGGAAGAGCCACACTCAAGGGGGCCAAAGAGCCGCGGTTTGCCGACCACTGCTCTAGGTCATTCAAATACTCACACACTCTCCAGGTCACTCTTTTAGTCAATCACTGACCTAGTCCCTCGCTCTCTAGGCAGAGGCGGATTTTATGGTTTTACTGCCTGTGCGCTACACAAATTTTGCCTCCCCCCCCCCCCGCTAATACGCCACTGTCCTTACGGGCCCCATCAACCTCTTCCAAATCTCACTATAGTTCCAATAGTTGTCAGCAACAGCCTTCTTCCTCTCAGATGCAAATGGGGGAAAAAAAGAGAATACAGTATCTCGTTTCTTTTATTATCATCCTCGTGAAGGCTACAACTCGGAGTAATGTTACGACCTCCTCATCTTCCCGATTCCGAGAACGTAATGCCTCTTCCTCCTCCTCATTTCTGCGAACTAGAACTGTTAACGATCTCCATCTGCGACGATTGGTTGCTCAAACGTGTCACGTGACACTTACACCTGGAAATCGCAATTACATGTACTATAGTTTTTCTCTTTATTGCTGAGCGTGTTCTTCGTATGGCGGGAAATCAAGCCCGTCTTTTTTTTTTTTAAATTCGTTCTTTGGTGACAGACCTCAGAGCTGAATTCTCTTCTGATCTCATGTTTTCTGATAATACATAATAAAAAAAAGAGAAACAATTTGAAAAGATAAGAAATATCAGACCTTCCTCTACCTTATACGAAAAAGAAACTCCTTTTTATTTCCAAATAAATGGTTTCGTAAATTTTACGTCACGGTTAAAACAGCTGTGACGGTGAAACTATGTGAATTTGATTTACCGTATCATTCACCTTTTTTTTCCCCAATAACTGATGACTGACCACAAACCGGATGCGGATCGAGGTTCGAAACTCTGTGAAAAGTTCGCTGAACCACGTCATATGCCCCGCAAATGTCTTTGGAAACCTATTTGAGGCTTATAGTTGAATCGACCACACGTTACACAAGTTATTCTCAATCTGGGGCCACATGAAGGATCCCCTTGCGGTCCTGGGATCACGGGTAGCTCGAGCTTACCTGCCGAACGGGTGCGAAGCCTCAAATGCCACCTCTAAAGGCGACCATGGCTGGAGGCTGACAGGGAAATAGCGGAGGGAATAGAATGAATATAGGAGGGGACCTCGACATAAACCTGATTGTTTTTCAGAAGAAAGCCACACACCATTGCTTATCGTGCAAAATTCCCATGACCAGACGTCCCTTTGTGGTAAAACTATGAAAAAAAGTTGTCCCGTTTATTTCTATACTAGACCTGTTAACAATCTTCATCTGCGACGATTGGTTGCTCAAATGTGTCACATGACTCTTACACCTGGAAATAACAATTACATGTACTAAAGTTTCTCTCTTTATTTCTGAGCATGTTTCTCGTATGGCGGGAAATCAAGCCGGTCTTATTAAAATACTTTTTTATCGGAAATACTTTCCTTGGTGACTTCGGATTAATGATTTTTTTTAAGTATGATGTACAGTACTGTATACATATAAGGGCGAAAGAGAACAAGTGGGGTGAGGGTGAAAGGATAAATCTACTTCGTACATACTTTCTCATCTATTATACTGTTTTTCTTCCATATTTTTTTTCTTTTTTCTAATGTGCGGTTAAGAGAGAAAAGGTTACCATATTTATCGCCAATTTGTCGAATAGAAATCATTCTAATTTCTTGCCAATTGTAAGCGAAGGGCTTAATATGCCAGATAACTTTATTCTCAAAACATTAAAAAACACAACTCCTATTTTTCCCGCATAATTTGGCTTTTGAGAGAAATGCTCATACCTTCACCTTTTCTACATCCGTGGATGACCCAGGGTTCTAGAGAGATCGATCTCATTTTTAATTTAGATTTGACTAAATTCAATAAGTATGAAGGGTCTCGCTCCTGGGTGAAGGGCTCTGAATAAGACGGGGAGCCACGAGAAGAAAATAGTCAAAAAGGGCCATGCAACTTATTGGCAGAAATGGTCCGTGGGGGGAACACAAAGGTTAAGACCCCCCCTCCCCCCAATCTAAGACAATGTTTCTCAATCTGAGATAATTTCTTAGGGGTCATTCAAGTACGTCATCATCGATGGGGGGGGGGGGATGGGGTTTCCGATTTGCTGACTTTTGATGACAAGGGGGAAGGGGGTTGTTTGGATGATGCTTACGTCATCAACCACCCGTTATGAAAATATGAAATATTCTTAATGACATCTTTTTCGGTGCGCCAAAAACGTAAAAAACACCTTTCGATAGTTATTGGGCACCTGACTAACATTATCCCTAATGATAAATCCCTTACAGAGCCAATTCAACGATCTCTAAATGTTTAACGGATCCTTCAAGTGCTCAGGAAATGTGTCCGGGATGCTTAAATGTTATGGAAATGAGCCTGGGCCGCTTAAATGTTGTGGAACTGCGCTACGCATAACTCAAGTAATCCGTACGTATGCCGAATCACTTAAGTAATCTGGGAATGTTCCGCAGGTAACTTGAGTGATGTGGAACCGCACCAGGGGGCCGCTTAAGTGCTCTAAAATTGTGCCCCATTTCACTCAAGGGATCTCTAAATGTGCCACGGATCGTTTAAGTGTTCTTGAACTGCGTCGCGGGTTACTTAAGTGATCTTTGAGGCCTACCTCGGTGATCTGAAAATGTGCCACGGACCACTTAAATGCTCTGGAATTGTTCCACTGGTCATATAAGCGATTTGTAAATGTGCCGCTTAGGTCATTTACCCTTCCCCCCCTTGGATGGTCATTTGGTCCATGGTAAATGGGGGGTCATTTACCCCCCCATTGATAACCTTCAACGCCACATTTGGTCCGCGGGTCAAGGGTTTACCATATATGGCTTAAATGGTGGGTCGCAATGAATTTTTTAAAGAGAAATATTAAGTTTTTACCCTTCAAATAGCATTGAAATTAACAGAAATCGATTATAATAACACACATATAAACGTATTTTGTTTCAAAATTTTTGCATTAAAAAATAAATATTTTTTCGTCTGGGGGGGAGGGAGGTGCACGAGCCCCCTATGCCCCCCTCCCACGGGTTTCTGATCCCACCAATATGCGTTAGGAGGTAGGGGGGGGGCAGTGATGACGAAATTTTGTTGACAAGGGAGAGGGGGGTCAAAAATGGCTAAAAATTTGCTTACGTAATACTTGAACGGCCCCTTACATGGTCTTAGGATATCCTAGAGTGGGGGGAGAGTGAAAATCAAGCGAGAAGAGGAAGCATAACAGGGAGTCGAGGCAACACCACCTATAGCAGAAGGCCTAGACGCGAAACTCGTAACGTCACTGAAGGTCATTTAACTTATTCTATTCGATATATTGCAAAAAAGAGCAAAGATGGCGCATGCGTCGGCCTGCTATATTGAATGGAGTGGCTATGGGTGAGATGACCTTCAGTGACGTCACGAGCTTCACGCGGAGGCCGCCTGCTATAAACGGTGTTGGTTGAGGGCAGGCCACAGAGAGCTGTGAAAAATAAAAAAAAATTTGGATGTGAAGAAATAAATCTGTCAATTGACATATTGCTGGAACTACTCTCAGCATTCCGCACAACTGTCGTCAGAACCGGGACCCCCCCCCCCCCCGCCCTTACGGTCATAGCCGTAAAGAATCATTTTCATAGGCTTTTTAGATGATGAGATCTGGTATTATGATTTCCAAGGGCAAGCGAGTATATGTGAAAAAACACTACAAATGCAAAGAAATATTTCAATCAGCTTGTACTTCTAGCTCTAAATACGGGGCACAGAACATCACTTTGCCCGGAGTTCCACGATGGTCCTGTATAGACCATCGTATAGAACCTGCCTAGGCGTTCAGAAATCAACCATATATATATAATGGTTTAGCTTACTGTCAATTCATTGAATATTGAATAGAAAGGATGTCACTCCTGGATGAGGGTAGGAGGCCCTGGATAAGACGGTATGGGGCGGAAAAAGAAAATATGCTTCAGAACCGAAGGCCATGGGCGAAAAGGGACAAAAAACGGTCAAATCAAAATGATTTAAATATAGCCTTTTCGAGGTGAAACTAGAGTTCCGTGGCAGGCATCGTATACTCATTGGTTGTTGGAGCTCCCAATTCTTACGAGTACGAAAGCCTGGATAACCAAGCGGAAATCGAGATGTAGTTCGGAAAGAAAATTCACATTCCTCTGTGGGGAATCGAACCACCAAGCTCTCACTGTCCGGGCGAGTGTTCTAATCATTGAACTACAGAGGACAGACATTTTCATTCCTTAGAGCATATGTATGTATCCTTATCCGCTTGGTTATCCAGGCTTTCGTACGAACAGCGGAGAGTGTGACATCTCGTTTCTCTCCATAAACTCCCAATTCTTGCTGACAGGACGGATTGGGAATAATGAAATTCGTTTCATTTCAGAAAAGCTATGACGTATCTATCGTTTGGAGACTCGATCTTCTGCTGCTCTATTCCGAGAATCGTTTGAGAGACTAGAAATATATAATCGTATTTGTTTGAGGTTTTCACAAAATCTCTTTCATTGGATTTTCCACGAAAGGGGGGGGGGGAGAGAGAGGAGGAAAAACAAAACATAACTATCTATTTCTAACTCTATTTCCTCGTTTTCAAAGAGCAGCAGCATCTTTTTATCGGAGTCGAGAGTACATTTCTCGAAATCGCGACGTTGGGAAAGAAAGAAACGCGAGATCGTGTTAATAATAACAATAATAATAGGTATCAAGTTACCTCCGGGAAATCCGTCAAGTGTCTGAGAAGCTTTATCTTCGAAAAAAGACTGCGATGACGTTTGCAAAAAACAAAAAACAAACATACACCGAGCGCTATTTTATTTCTGGAACAATGTTTATATCACGGGGGGGGGGGGGGGGGGTAGGTCGATTTTTTTTTTATAAGTCTGGCAGCCCCATTGAGTGGTTAGCGCATCCACCTCCAGTTTGACAGGTTTTCATTTGCTGTTCTCGAGGATGTATAGCAGTGGCCTGCAATTGTTGGTCCTGACTCTTACTCACACAACAGACTGCATATACCACTGCCCAAAAAAAAACCAATTTCCTAAGGAATTTTTAATGGCGGTTGCCGACTCCGAATCTGGCATTGGTTTTGTTAGATTGGCTCTAGTTTCTGAGATAACGCGCACACTCAACAATGTTGCTTATGGTGTATTACCACTGAAATTTTATTTAGAGGCAATCTGCAAAACAAATGCGATTATGAATCAGCACCCCAATATATCTTTGAGAAAAAGATCTATGTTGAGCAGTGTAATTGAAGAGTGGGCAAGGCCGTAACGAGGGGGGGATGGACTTGGGGCTCTGGTCCCTCCCCCGAAATGTGAGAAAATGAACCGCCTATACCTATAATACAATTTTTCGCTAAGCGAGTATTCGCTTGTATATTTGAAGTTTCAGGCAGACGCCCGATTTTTGTGTTCTGCAAGTAGTCTACGGTGTTCAACAGGACTACAACGAACAGTTATTCAATCACACTTCATAATTTGAGAAATTGGTGGAAGATGGCAGCACTGCACATAACAAGCATTATACAGGAACAAACTTCACGCGTTAGGTTCACAACACATAGGGGGTTATTCAATTATTACGTCAGCATCGATAGGGGAGGGGTTTCCGATTTGATGACAAGGGGGGGATAATGCTTACGGCATCAACTACCCTTTGTGAAAATATGAAACATTCTTAATGGCATCTTATTCAGTGCGCCAGAAACGGAAAAACCTTTCGATAGTTATTGGGCTATTGAAATAACTATTGAGATAAGTCCCCTACAGAGCCACTTTTTGGTAATCTCTAAATGTTTCACAGATCCTTCAAGTGCTCAGGAAATGTTTCCGGGCCACTTAAGTTGTGCCACGCATCACTCAAGTGATTCGTAATTATGCCACGGATCACTTAAGTAATCTGGGAATGTTCCACGGGTAACTTGAGTGATGTAGAACCGCACTGGGAGCCGCTTAAGTGCTCTAAAACTGTGCCAACTGTCACTCAAGAGATTTCTAAATGTGCCACGGATCGCTTAAGTGTTCTCGAACTGTGTCGCGGGTTACTTAAGTGATTTTTGAATGTGAAAAGTGATCTTTAAGGCCTACTTCAGTGATCTAAAAATGTGCCACGGGTCATTCAAGTGAATTGTAAATGTGCCTGTTTTACAAAATTAGGTTTGAGGGGTCAAGCCACATCAGATAACCTTCACGGCCACATTTGGTCCGCGGGTCAAGGGTTTACCATATATGGCTTAAAGGGTGGGTCGCAATGAATTTCTTAAGAGAAATATTGAGTTCTTACCCTTCAAATTGCATTGAAATTAACAGAAATAGATAACGTATAAAGGTTTTACTTTTTAAAAATTTCGAATTTTTTTCTTTTTTAATATTTTTAGCAGTGAAAAACATTTGTCTGGGGGAGGCGCACGAGCCTCCTATTTCCCCCCCCCCCCGCGTACGTTTCTGATCCCATCAATATGCGCTAGGAGGTGGTGGGGGCAGTGCTGCCGAAATTTTGCTGACAAGGGGGGAGGGGGTCAGTTTTGCTGAAGTAATACTTGAACAGCCCCATACACGCATATTCCAACATGTACCAATTTATTAGAAGTTCCGCAGAGGGATATGGACGAGGGGGATGTTGGCCTACCGTGTTGGAGTGTCTGCCTGCACCCGGAGAAGACTCTTTTTCAAATAGTCTTGAAAAGAATGGGAGATCGGCTCGCATTTACGCCTTGAAGTTGGAAAACCGCAGAAAATGAACCACCACTGTGCCATCAACGGGGTTCGAACCTTAATCCTCGCAATGAGAATTCATCACGATGCCGAACTACTGGTGTGAAAGAAATGATCAATGAATAAAATCTTCGTATTGAGTAAAATTAAAATTTGAAATATCTCGCTGCACTCATGTCCGATCTCAAGACACTTTGGTGACAACCAAACATACTATGATGATACCTTTTAGTTGGGAATCATTTTCCGAATTCATCCAAACAATATATTAAAACGATATAATAAATAAAAAAGTGCACGCAAAAGAGGAAAATGTACCTAAATATCGTAAAAATTTCTCGTGGTACCCTGAAGGGGGTCTCATCCTCCATTTTGGGAATCATTCTGGATTTGCAAAATAAAGGGGGGGGGGGCGTATGTACCAAGAGCTACCAATTTGTACCGAAATTTTTTTGAAAAATTCACCAATGGCTCTCGTTATTAAACACCAAAACCTGTCCGTGAGGGCCTCTACCAGAGGTGTACCCACAGGGGCTAAGCGGGCTCTAGCCCGGAGCAACACGTTCTAAGGAGCGCAAAATTTAAGCGATTGTGGTTAAGAATAAATTAGAACGGGACAAGAGCGGCCAAATTCGAATAGTCCGCAGGTGGCGAAACCTTGAATACCCCTCTGGCCTCCACAGTCCACACGTTTCCTCAAAATCTGACCGTTCAAAGAGCCAATTAGAAAAATTCAAAGAAAGAAGTGTGTGGCCCTTTTGCAAGGCGGCCCCCAGAGAACTTTCACTATATTAAATGATTAGCACACTAAATCTCGTTATCACAAAGAGCCCAGGTTGGACCATGCGTTAACACGGCCCTTTATCAATCTAGAACAGTGGTTCTTAGCCGGGGGTACGGGATGGGGGGAAAAAAGGTTTAGAACCACTGATATAGAATTTAAGCAATAACACAGGCAATAATACTATTAAATGCATACACGTCAATTGATAAGTAATCATAAATAATATCTTTATTTTGGCATCCACAAAACAATTTGAAAAAGAAAAATACACGATTTCATTACATCTCGTCGATTGATTATAACGAAATAGTATTATCACTAAATATCGAAAATAAATAGTTTTTGTATCGTCGACACACAACAATATTCAACATAAAACAAAATTGTTACAATCTTAAAAAAAATGATTCGAAAGCCACAATTCATTTTTTCTCGAGCGGGTGCTCATTTAATATAAAATAATGAAATCGTCGATTGAAATCAGAAACGCGGATCAATTCATCCTTGTGGGCAGGAGAGGTGGGGGCATCACTCTAGGGTCGTGAAGAAAGTAAATAAACATTTCAAATTGAATGAGTGGCTAAATCAACATGTAAAAGGCTCCTTGTTTGAAATGAGCTGATTTTTGATCGACATGGGGGGGGGGGGAAAGAACGTACCCTTGCCCCGCCGAACCCACTTGAGATAAAATTGAATAGAACGAAGCAACCTCTTTTGGAATTGGATCCATATCTGAACTGCGAATGGGTTTTATTTACTAGCATTAAACTACTACTGTCCTTCCTTCATCAAATAATTATAATGTAGCATTATAAATAACTGTTCTGTGTCTACCCAACTACCATTTTCCCCCCTTTATATATATTTCTCTAATATTTTACAATTTGTAATTTAATTGGAAACTTCAACTTATATAGTTTTATCTTAATGACTGGAGACAAATTATGTTATGTATCCCATGGAGTAGCTCATCTTCCTGAGTGTCTGTGGACGAAAAATTTTCAAAGCAGATTTTGTCAGCGAAACCACGAAACTTATAGATGCTCACGGACCACGTGAAATTTTGATCAATAAAATGGTTTTCAAATTGCTTTTGAAAGAAATGCGATAGACAATTAAAAACTATCAGAGGTCACAAAGTTGTCAAGCGTGCCTGGAACGTTTGGATATCGTTTCTACTGTATATTAGTAGCCATCTGCAAAATATTTTATGGTTGGTTCGTCGGCGAACAGCTTTGGTCGCTACAGTTCGATGGTTTGGGATCGGTGAACCCAAAACTTTTGTAGTAGGCCTATCCTATACACAGATTCGCTGTGCGGCTCATTACAACTTATTCTATTTAGAATGTGTTGCGGTCGAACGAGTCACGCTTCCGTAGCACTGATAGAAAGATGAATATCCTCTATTAAAAACAAGGATTTTTTTCCTGCAGAATTGGATATTCTAACGACATTCATTACATGCCATAAAAAATGGCCGTCGAAGAAAACGAAACAATTTACTTTTTTTTTTCCGAGAAAAGAATCGCTTCGGCGACGACGGATTCCAAGAAAAATGCCCCCTTTCTCCCAAATGGAATTCACGATTCAGGTCACAGACTCGAATTTTCTCTCGCCAAAATACACGACGTAATTCTATTTCGAATTTCGGTTTCGGTCTAATTGCGATTCTTTTGTTGGAAGCGAAAACGGCTTTAACCTTGTTTTTCGACGCCATCCAGATAGAAACTTGACCTATTTGCCGGATCTCGACACTAGTAGGTAGGGTCATGTGATCGACGTCAATGTTGGCTCGAAAAACAAAACAAACTTTACAATTGGCCCTGGAATTATCGAGCCGTAGGAGTTGATTGGGAAGGGGGGGGGTTAAGTATGTATGACAAACAGGTTTGAAAAACTTTGGTCGAAATATATAATTTTTATTGTTAACTTCTTTTAAGCTCAGTATATTGTCGAGAGAGTTGTTTGCTTTTATTACTGTGAAATTGTGATCGCTGCGTCGAATCCACCTTACCGTATGCCTGTAAAGGCGGGACAGCTGAAGTTATTGATAGGAGAGTCCATGGAATCCGGTCATTTTTCCTTCTGCCATGGCGGTAGAGACAAATTTGGATCTCAAAACGAATGCCAATTTTTTCGGGGTCCGTGAGCATTATCCGAGTCGAGTTTGTACCCATCACCCTCGGCTAATGGAGGCTTTACTGCGTTGAATATTATTTTGTAAAGTGGTCAGTGGAACACACATCGTCCGAAATATTACGTGACTTATCCAAAGTCCATTCTAAGCTTTGAAGGAAGACTCACGAGCTCGGCAAGTCCCAGTTCCCAAATGTGTTTTGGTGATGGACCTAGATTTCAAATGTGAGAAAACGATAGGAGGGACGACACAATCATAAATTAAGGATAATTGAAACATTGTTCAGAGCATACATTATAAAAACTCATTTCTACAATAATAATTACTACACACGGGCGTGGATGGTTGTAGGAATATATTATTACAGCATTTGTGATTTCGTTACAAGCTCGTTTCACCATCAGGAGATCCTTTGGTTTTATTTTGTTAATTATGAATTTTAAAGTACCATATATGCATTACATTAAGGGGTCTTCAACCTTTTTGAGTCGCGAGCACCTCTTTTATCAATCAAAAAAACACCATAAAGGAAGTCAAAAGGCCGAAACACTACTGACGTGATAATTACGTCATGTATTGTGTTTCGGTTAACATATGCTTAAACTCTAAAACATAATACAAAAGGCCGATTCACGCTATTCGGAACGTTAACAGTGTCTCACGGGTAACGTCAAATTTGCTCGATGTTTCAGACGTTACCAGTGTCAAATTATACGTTAATTATCAATCATTACAGTGACGTGGTGCAAGTCACACCATGTGGAGAATATTAATGATTACTATAAATTGAATTTCACGTTACGGCACAATCGTGGCCATCATGAGAATGAGTTATATAACCATAAGAATGCGTAGGTCATCCAAGGCGTCGTCCAGTAGGTGGGTTAATATGACCGTTAAGTCAAGGAAGCCACCGCTGGAACAGGACCTTGGGTGCCAAAAGTTTGAGATCCACTGATACAGAGTGAATCGACCTTAATTCTTGAATGGTGGATGTGACTATATAGTATTTTCAAAATCGCTAATATCAAACATTCTTGAGTGCTTCAAAAGAGCACCGCGGTATTCGCGAGTAACAGGTTGAAAATGTTTGCTTTACATAAACGAGATTCGTGACAGAAATCGATTCGAGTTGTGTAGAGGCGCCGATGTTTTTAAATTAATTACAAAATCAACATTTTGGTACATATGAATTATCATTGTCGAATCGCCCTCTTCCTTGGCCAAGTAGACAGAAGATTCAAGTTAAAGCAAAATAATTTTCTTTTTACTGAAAATTTGCCACACTAAGCCTAAATAGGACCAAGATCTAGTTGGGAGAGCTTAGAGCTTTGTTGAGATCATTCGATCCGTTTCATGAGTCAGATGCCAAACTTCAGGAGAGAATCTATATTGAGCTTCCTGATGAGCTTAGTTAGTCTATCATTCTTAAATGGGGTGAAACTAGACGTTTGGATAAAGTGTGTCGAGTTTAAAATTAAAAATATGATGCCTTATGCAATTAATTGTTCAACGTAACGGTTCGTCGGAATATCTTAACCTACGTTTATAACTACTACACTTCGAAGTTTAATGACGAATCAAGGGATACGTCGTACTCGTACATACACGTCGTCTCTCGCTTATAAAATGATTCAGAATGATGTTCAAAAGAAGAATTCTGATACTAAATCATCGACATGATTCGATTCCCTTTAAAGTTGGGACACTATTATTGATCGATATTAAAAATTTCGCAATGGTGGAGATTTAATTTTAGATTTACCCGTAACGAGAAAATTGTTTCGTTTTTTCGTCCGACGCCCACGAGACTTTTTTTTTGTCACTCACTCGCGAACAGAAATATGTGCCGACATCTCGTTTCGAAACAAAAGAAACGTTGGAGACTACTGTGTGGCTCGTTAAGAGTGGATTTACAGCAACTTACGAGCAATTTGTTGCTACAAGAAGGTTTTTTTTTCTCACAAATTCTGAGCCTTTAAAAACTTGCGAAGAAAAAACATGAAAAAGACAATTCAATGAATGAGAAACATAAGCTCAATTAATAATAATGACGACAAGGACACTTTGACTCGTTTCTTTTTTTTTTTTGTTGGTCCCACGATTTGGTTCCCTTCTGGTGAAGGAACGGATTAAAAACGATGTGAATCGGCACTCGATAATTTTTTGCAAGGCAGACGAGACAAAATAGAAATAAAATGAAATCAGGACGCAATTTACTGCGAATTATTATTGCCGGATAATATGCGTGGATAATTTTGCACCGCCGCGGGCCATGAATAATGAATAGAAATTGAAGTCTTCATAGTCGATATGATTGTCTCGATTAAAAGAAAAGATTGTCTTCCAAAGAAAACGTCATCTCCGAGACGATGACGGATATAATACACGAGTGTGGATAAATAATGCAAGTCGTTCGAGTGGATTTATTAAGACGGAAAAAGTTATATCTGAATTGTGTGTCAGAATTCGGCAAAGAAGTCACAGCGTCCATTCAGATACATGTCCAACTTCTTGAGAAGGCGGATACCATCCGGTGAATTTCGTCGTTCAACTACAATCGACACGCTGGGCTAGATGCATAAAGTTTCGCGACTTAAGCTGTAAAAACATGTCTTTTCCTGCACTACAACGCTAGTCTTCTTTTCATGTTCCTTCGCATATTCTTTCAAAAGTCCGCACAAATGAAACGTAACATGGTGCAGATCATGAGCTATAATGATCACACGTGATTTTCCTGTTTAATCAGCCAGAAGAATTTTCGCAACAAAACAGCAGAATCGCACCACGGTAAAGTACACTAGCTTGTCAAGTCATTGTACCGAACTGACCAAATTTCTTATTCATGGACGGTACCTGCCTTAAGAAGTTGGTTAGATGTCTGAATGCCTATGATGGGGATTCTTCTAACACATTACGTTCCATCTCTCTCACAGGTAACTTAAATTCTGCCACAACATTAGATATGCCTTGATAAATCACTCGAGCTAGTTCTACTAGATCGACCTAAATAGATAGCCGCGATAATTTGCTAGATCTAGAAACAGCTCTTGAAACCATCATTTGATGAGTTCCGGGCTGTTTCCCCCCTCCCCTTTTTCAATCAAACGAGGTTATATTGCATTTTCCACAGAACCTGCGATTTACAAGGGTCAATTGCCCAGCTTCAGGGGCGTACGTAGAATCGGGCTTTGGAGGGGGCACAAAATTTTTCTTCCTGAGAAATTGAGTTATCGCCCTCAAAAAAAAACATTCAAATTAACAGAAATTGGTTAAAATAGCATTTAAAAAGGTATTTCCTTCGATATACTAATTTTTGGGTCAGCTTGGGTACACCTCTACCTAGGTTTTAGAAGCGGGAGAATAAGAGTGCGATTCGGCCGTCGTGCCTACTTTTCAGTGCGATTAACCCGACCCTTTATACGGTACGAGAAATCTGCGAGACTAATTTGACAACTGATCTGGTGCCGACACTTTATTCACAATTAAAAGAAAAAGAGCTAAAAGTATTCCAGCATTAATTTTAAAGAACAGCGGTTCTCAACCGGTGCTCCGTGTTCACTTCCCAGAGCTCCGCGACCGCTCGAGGTAAATAAAAGAAATCAGCAAATTTGGCGAAATAAAAGTAAGCCTAGGAGGGGACTTCGCCATAGAAATTACATAGGTTGAGAACGGCTGCTTTAAAAGAATCTGAAGTGAGACCTGCTGCCGAATTAAGGGAAAGGGTTAATGTTACTCATTATCGTTGCCCCGTGGTCACTAAATGTGGCGTGACCCGAATTATATGCTGTTTTGGGGTTTGCTGTGACAAAAAATTAAAAAAAAATGTTTGAAGCAGGGCAGTCGTCGAGCTCTAGTTGTTCGATCGCCAGAAGTGAATAGCTCTGTGTTCAGCAATGAAAACTACGTCCGTTTAGTTTCTGTGGTACATATATAATAATTTATTGTGAACAGTATGATTTCAGATCACACATATACTAAGGGAAAGGTACTATCATTGACCGTGAGGGTACTCTTTTATGTACTCTTTGAGAGCTATAGGAAGACATATTGAACGTGAATGTTCCAACGTCCATTCCACGGATTCGGCGGAGGAAGGATTCTTCAACTGTTTCACAACGTTCATACGGCTCAAGTGTCTCAAGGAATGGACTTGCTTATACAGCGGATGATAAAGTTCGACAGGAGCGCTGCACTCTCCCGCCAGGTCCAACCAGCAGCAAGAGACACCACCACCCTTCTCGGCGTGAGGTGACTCTCTGCTGATCTTCACATAGTGTTCCACGAGGTCCGTGACGGTGTCGAACACGGGCATTCGCGAAACCAAGTCCTCGTCGCTGTCCAGTCTGAATCGTCCGCCTTTGTAAGCTATGCGCACGCTGGTGGGACCCTTCTTCGTTTGGACGCTAAGGGTAAAAAGGTAGTTCGTGTTCTCACTGTCCCTGACGAGGAAAGTGCCTACCCTACACTTACGAAGTTTTAAGGTCGCCTGCTGCCAGGATAGACCCTCGTAGTAATAACCACTGCACTGTAGTAGATGCACGCAACGGCGCAGTCGTTTGAAGTCCTCTTCGGGACTTACGTTCATAATAGCGTCGCCGTCATCGAGCGAAACACAAACCGCTGTCCTGACTTCGTCCCGGAGGTTACGGCCTCCCCCTTCGTGTTGTCCGCGAAACTGTTCCGCGATCGGTTGTCTGACGCAACGAGGATAGTGATGGTGTCGATGGACGTGGTCACCAAGAACGAAGAAGAACCTGTCGTCGGACTCCCGGGTTCCTTCGGCCAACACAGGAGCTGAGTCGCAGCCTGCGTCCTGCGACCTCCTCCAATCCGACGTGGCGTCGCCCCCAGACTTTTCCTGGCTGTCGATACACAGCCGTGGTCTCAGAATCGGAGGGCAAACGACGTTCGTGGTGGTGGTATCGGATCCTCTGACGTGAGCGGATTCCACCTTTGGGTACCGTGCCAACATGGCGCCGATGTGGAGAGCACGAGGAAACAACACAGAATCAATCAATCACTGATGGTGTATTTGTGTTTTGTATGAGTGTGGCCATAACACGATACCAGCTGATGTCAGCAACTATGGAAGAAAACAAAAATGAGAATGATTCAGAAAAAGCACAAAACCGCGAAATAAAATTCACTTTTAATTCAAATCAAAGTTTCCAGTACAAAAACAACTGCTCTAGTTGAATTAGTTAGTTCCCTTCATCTTTTCAATGTTAATTGTAAATGCTGTGGATAGTATACGATAAGGGAAACTCAACTGCAGATGTAATGGTTCCTTGGCAACTCCCTACGAAAAGTTGTGAGCGAAAGATGATCAAAATAAAGCACATGCATAAGTGCAGTAAAGCGTCATTCGACTCGAGGGTGACAGAAGACCTTTGAGTAGCAACATACCTACGAAATACCATTCGCTTCACCGATTTGCACCCACTATACTTATTTGAGTACAGCGAGGATTTGACTTTGTATAATATTGCATATTTTAGTACGTGTAGATTGGCATCGAAAAAATTTAGAATCGGGAAGCCATTTCTCTGGTTGAGAAATGAACTATTAAAATAGATTGGTGAATTTTATTGATGTATTTTAAAAAAAAACCCTCATGGAACATTCTTAATTGGTGCAAAATTTGAACAAAATATCCCAATATCAAAATAGAATTCAAAGCGCATCTAGGTGCGGACATGATTTTTGAAAGTCTTCCAAAGGCGCGTACACACTAACGCGCGGATCATGCAATGAAAGCATTCGCAATTGGTTTTTCAGTAATTTGTACGGCGTTGTGAACGATTCTTGAGCTGTTTTCACTAGACCCACCTTCAATCGGTTTTTTTCAAGGAACACAAAGGAAGTTTGTGTACCCACGAGCGGATTAGAACCGCTGCATGGGGGTTACGTTGCAAGATCGGCGCGCTAGAGTATATGCGCCTTTACTTTGAATGCTGGCGAATTCGAGATTTCTTGAAAAAAATAAATAAACCACATTTCGAGAATCCCTTTTTTTGCGTTAACCGTCACCAGTGCGGATTTTTCGTTATACGTGCGCATATAAGCTTAGCAGAGTACGCCGATTTAAATAAGCTTGATTTAAATCACTTGGATTTTTTTCTATATCAAAAACTTTAAATTTCATCTTTCTCTTTAACTTCAACGATGAAATAAAAATAACCTGGTATGGCATGCATGTTATTGAAATGAGGTGAACTTCTAGATTAAAAGAAATATAGATCTGATAAATTTTGACTTGAACCTAATTCCTAGGTATAATGCAGAAAGATAGCTGTTTTATTTCTAGATTTTGTGCTCGGGAAAAATTACAGAAAAATTTAGGGAGCTAAACTTAGATATAAGTATTTGCAGTGTATGAAAATGGGGCACTAGGGTTACTTTAATATAAAAGCAGAGGAATTATTTTATTTTAATATTTTTATGCCCTAGTTGCTGATTTAATAATGGAAGAACAAAATACCGATGAATGACCCAACATAAATACCGATGAATTAAAATTTTAATATGAAAAGCGAAACAGTCTAGAGTTCTAGTTTTATTACCGAAACTTATTAAATCTTTGAAAGAATAGAAATGCGTAAGCCTAAAAATTATTAAGCAACATCATGCAAGTCAGAAACACACCACAATAAATGCATCCATCAATAGGGCAAGAAAAAAAAATCTTGTTAATAGAATGTTTTTCATTTAATTGATGCTCAATGACCCTTTCGTTCGAGAAACCCAGCACTATATGTGATACTAAAACGCCACCCAGGTATTTACTTCAAAGGGAGTGCCTTCATGAATAAAAGCATTTATACAAGAATCAATGGAGTTGATTTGGGCTCAACAACCTTTCATGTGACATAAACACAGATTTTGGATGTTCATATTTCTTGCTTGTGGTTCGTTTGTTAGTTTATTCATTAATGCTTAATTAAATTTGAGAGATTAGGTAAAAAAATAGGTGATATGCATTCTTAATGATTGCCAAGATTTGTTTGATAAATAAGCAGTACAGCAACCTGTATTTTTAAATTTTTGATTCACCGGCAATAAAATCCGTCGGGATAAAAATGATTTTAATACGATAATTTTAATGCTCACAATGAGCATTTAATGAGAGCATTCGGTTGGGACCACCACATTACCGAAGGCAGCCGGGAAAAAGAAAGTTTGTATCCATATTACGGACCTCAGTGAATATGTAGTATCAGATTCAGTTTTTCTTGAGGCTCAGCATGAATAGAAAAAACATAACTGACAACATAAAATACGTTAGGGTCACACATGCACTCAAGTTCCTGAATATGTACCAATTCGTCAGATATTAATTCCCCGGAAGAATATTTACGAGATGCATGTACGGTCAAGTAGTAAGCTAATTGGATCACATCGGAACACGAATTTAGGTGTAATCGAAAAACTAGCGAAGCCAATCGCAATTAATTTCTGCTCCTCAATCAAATGTAGTATGAATTTACATATAATTGTCGATTTGGGAATCCGGTCAAACTAATCGGATCGGAGTTCAGAAACATCACGAAAATCCATTGCCATCATCGGACTTATTCGAGAAGACAATGCCTAAAAACAAAGACCCTCCTCCACCCTCTTGGATGACCCAATTCTGGCTCGAGAAAAACAAAAAAAAATGAAACGAAACGAATGGCCTCGAGCATCATTTTTTTCCCTCCCCTTGATCTTTTGCCCATAAAAAATATGAAAGAGATTGGAAGGAAAAACTAGACCAGCGCCATACACATACTGTATACATATTTTTTACGTTATTTCGTAGCAGCGAAGGACATCGTCGTTTGTGGTATCGTACGTAGAAAGAGAGAATTCCAAGAAATTCATGGGCCAGTTGTATGGGGGGGGGGGGGGGGGAAGGAGGCAGGCTGCTGAGCAAGTAGATACGTAGATAAACGTACGAGAAAAGAAAAGATTAAGGGTACGTGCGCTCCTCAATAGGAAAAAAAGGCAGCAGCAGCACATAACGGGGCCCTCGCTTTTAATCCCGACAGATGTTGTGTAAAAAAAGGCTGAACGGAATCGAAAAAATTCCACGAAGTGGTCGCCAAAGACTAGTTTATTCTCGTTCTCTTGGGGCTCCACTCGCATGTATCAGAAAAGACGAGAACGGGAAGGAAAAATGTTGCCATCCGAATCTAGGCGGAACATCGCAAACATTTCTTACTGATTTTCATATTAACCTAAAAAAAAACTAATTCGATTTTGTGAACACCCTGAAGGGTATGTAGTTGAATGATGATCATAGCGTTTTAATGCTTTTAAATTGATAAACAGTCAAACCCATTAAGGAAGAAAAATTCGATTAAAAGAAAGAAAAAATAAAAGAAAATATTGCATATTGCATGTTTATAGTTTTGAATTCATAGAACACTGAAAGACTGGTGCATTAAAGACACCTAGGTAGTCTAAGAGAAGTTTGTATTCATCGCTTCCACTAGGGCTGTCCAAACACCACCACAGGCCGTCAGGCCATACTTTGCGATCCTCATTTCCATACTCACTCTTGAAAATCATTTATGGTAATTCGAAGCGGGTTCGACTACAAGTAGTCACATATACCATTCAAGGGGAGAGGGAGTCCAACCCCACCCACCTACCTTGCGTACGCCAGTGTGGCTGTACTTAAGTGTATTTTCAATCGGGACGCGGCCCGGTACCGTAAGATCGGTAGGATAGCAAATCTTAGACTAAAAACTCGAGTTGCTTTAACAATTGGTTGCCGGTTGTGATGATGATTAAAATAAATATAGTATGGAACCAATTTAAATAAATGTGGAGAGTTTTATTGTCTTAATTTACCGCGCTGAAATCTGAAAAAATTAGAGAACGGCTGCACTATGCAGGGGGGGGGGGAAGTGTTTCACTACCTCTTCTTACCTTAAAACGTTTATGCCTGCGCCTTTGCATTCCATTTCGATTCGGGATATTTGTGGAAATAGCACCAATTAAGAGTATTCCAAGAGATCTTTTAAATACAGCAACAGGAAGTATAACACTGGACAAGTGTCTTCAGTTAATGACAGCAAAATATGACGATATATTTGAAAAAAAAAAAAAGTTGAAATGAAATTAAATTGTGTTAATCACATTAAACTTTAAATAATCAATTATAAAAGAATCTTGCATAAAAGTAACAATATAATCAGGGCCGTCTTAAGAGTATCATGGGCCCCCGGGCCAATTCTTTTTTCTGAGGCCCCAGCGTTAAGACAGCACTGAATATAATGTGGATGATTGGTGGAAAACAAAAGTACCCACGAGATAATATAATATATACAAACTTCAAGAATTCATTTCTAAACCAGAAATGGCTTCTCGATGCTAATTTTTTCGATGCCAATCTCTGAGTAGGGCTGTCATCTACACGTGCTAAAATATGCAGCATACAAAACCAAATCCTCGCTGTACTCAAACGAGTACAGTGGGTACAAATAGGTTAACAAAGAATCCAGTCAGTGAGCTCTTTAATTACCCGAGAAAAGGATGACACCGACGAAAAGGCCAGAAACAGACTCTCGCAGAAAATGTTCAAGTACATACATGCAACTTTGCAGTGAATAACACCACACATGTATTATACGCTATTTCCCTATACTGAAATCCAGCTAATGAGCTGGACGTCTCATACTGAAAAGTTATTTGCACCTAATAACATCTGTTGATCCGAAAGGAAGAGAAGTGAGTTCAACCGAATGTTGTAATTCCGGCCTTAAACGGATGTTCGACTGTACAGTGAAACCTCGCACAACGTCCATGATATACACTAATGATAAATCCCTCTACAAAGATATTTTCTCAAGTCTTGTGTGGAATCGCCTATAGCAGTAGACAGGATATACTGTATCCTGAGTTTCGAGTGAATGTAACCGATAAGCTAATTGGTTGCTTTTGGTTAATTCCACGATAAAGTACACCATAGTGATGATTTTTCTAATTATTTTTTAAAATATTTTTGAACTTCAGTTTTGCGATAAAGTCCAATTTTTTTTATGGGTTTTCTATTATTAAAAAGTATCATGCGTGTCTGAATCTACCAACATCAATAGTCAAAAATTACTTTTGTAGCAACATGCGGTCTACTTGACTTCCGATTTCGTACTTGAAGCATGACAGCAAAAAAGTAAGTTGACGCTAAATTTCATTATACAAATACGCCGCCACAACAGGCAAAATGCCCAACGAGGTGGCTGAGAAAAAGATGCCCATAATAAATATGGATGTCATATATTTCAAAAATACAGGAACCCAATTAAAAATGCAATTACAAACTATATATATATATATATATATATATATTTAAATTTTTTTTTTCAGTTAGTTTCTTTTTAACTACAGTAAAAAATAAAGTGACAAGTTATTTGATCAAATTCGGGTCTATTTGAAAACTTCATTCCTCCAGTAATCATGCCCAAGACAGCAGAACTTAGAGCAGAGCAAAAGCAATGAATGAATGAGGGAATCTGGCAGACATGCAGAATTCATAAAGTCAGAAACTGAAAGGCAAAATAAGTGTCCTAAAAGAGATGCTCCCAAATCTAAAAAAAGAACAGGAAAGCAAAAGGGGGGGGGGGGGAGGGGAGTAGACGATGTAAGTGAAGAAAGTTTGCTCTCAAATGTCCTTCAAGTAGTAAAGGGCTATCAAATCAAACAGCTCATTTGCAAAAGCATTAGCTAAAACTAAAAGGTCTATCTCACAAGTCCTTATAAAAGAAAAGTAGCTGTGCAAAAACACAGTGAGCAATATCAATCTTGCATTTCACATAATTTGAAAAAAAAAACCTCCAGTAATATCAAGTGAGACGAAGTTGTGAAAGATTTTTATATTTGTGATACCGTGTTAGGCTCCTGGTGCAAGTTTCAAGATAATTCCCACATCAGATAGCATGGAAAAAATTCAAAAACGATATTTATATTTTATTCTGGGAAGAGACATGCATATAGTATCCTACAATTGACTGACGGTTTTTAAAATAAGATAGCGGGAAAATAGTGACAGATATAAAAGTCATTCTTGCGGAATATAAGGATGCGAAATCAGGAATTTCAGCTATAGCATTCATGTTGCAAGGGGTCGTATAGTTATTAGAATGGAAAAATTAACTTTCTACACCAGTGGTTCCCAACTTTTCCCTTCCCGCACCCCCTTGGATAATAAGTTTTTTATTTTAGAAAATTCGGTGTTTTCTCTGTAATTGATTAAATTAATTATCAAATACTTAATTTCTATGACTTCTTTTATTTATTGTTTAATGTCTTTTCGACTACAGCTGATATAATTTTGGCTTCATTTTTTTTAAAAATTAATTCATAAAACGAAAGTAAAAAAAAAAATTTTTTTAACATTTATGAGAGGTTTGGAAAAAAGGATTCATTAAATAGCTCTTCATTTATTGATTTCACAACTGTAAATTAATGTTTCTTTGACACTTGACTGAATTTTTTGATGTTTTATTAAAGATAAAAACTATGTCAAAAGATGGTTTTCCCACACTCATAAGAGGAAGAAATTTTATCATCACTATGAATAAAAAATGTGGCTTCTTTTTGTGAGAGTCACAGTATGATTAAATTTCTATAAAGGTAACAGAAGATAAAATGAAAAGTTTTGTTTTATTTAGTAAATTCAAACTTGGGATGTATTATCCAATTTCAAAAATTATCTTAAATACAAAAACTTATTGTGTGATTTTTTATCAGACAGAAATTTCAAATGTAGTGTGAGTCGCGCATAGGAAGGTAATTTCCATGCGTGACTCGCACTATTGCGCAAAGTTTTGTAAAATAACTTTTGTCGTGTAACACCGGCTTCAGGCCTCCAGTCTGATCGAAACTCCCCTCGATATAACGATATGCTTTTCTACGATGAATCCCTCTATAACGATATTTTTTGAGGAAACCCGGCTATAACGATATTTTTTATATTTCGCTCACAATCGCCTTCAATATATTTTTAGATTCCTCACCAGTTTTTTGTTCTTTCTAGGGAGAAAAATAACATCAATATTTTGCACCACCCGATCATCGAAAGTGTTGAAGTTGGTGTAGTACACAAAAAAAATTGAACGGTTAACAACTTTACAGCGTGTGTGTATGAAACTAAATTTTATTCATCAACTAAACAATTATAGTGGATCCCACCACAGCCGGTAAAATTTACGGGGAAGCAAATCTTAGATGAACACATAGAACACCGTTGTAAAATTGTCGAGTTTTGAATTGGTGGAGGCGGCAAAATCATGTTTGCCCCGGGCAGCAAGATGATACAAAAATCGTAGTTACGGCCCCGCTGGTTCTAAGGACAACGGGATTGTTCACCCCTGAATATCGCTTATAACATTTTTCAAAAAACCGTCATGAAAAAACGCTGTAAGTGGGAAAAGCTTTAATGAGAATTACTTAGAGTTGAGACCCCCGAAAATAAGTCGTACTAAGCGGTAAAACGTCAGAAGTGGGAACATTACAAGCGGGATCGTCTGTAGAATTTTTTGCTGCGAATAAAAAGTTACGAATTCATTTTATGATAGCATTAACAATTCAGAACAGATGCCAAACAAGTGCATAAATTTGGTGACGTCTGACGATAATTCTACCTTTCGATATAACGATAACCCCTCTTCGATATTTTTCTTGGTCCGTAGAGTATGGTTATATCGAGGATTCACTGAATTTACTTATCCGTGAAGAACATCTTGCGACACATTGGAGGCTATATTGGACCGGCCATTTTCTGCACATTAGACCAGGAAGTAGAACTTATTGTCCAATCCATGTCGAGTTGCAAGTTGCATCACTCATCGTATCAGTCCAGTGTGCGCTCTGCCTCAAAGTGCAGCAAGATATTCTTCAGGGATAAGTAAATACAGTGTGTACCCGGTAGGAGGAACGCAGTAGCACAAACTTTAAAAACTGTATGAAATATAATTTGCTCTTCAATGCTATTTTGTTCCACGTGGCGCGAACAAAATAAATCTATTACAAGAAGTCAACATCCTACGAGAAATATAAATTGCTCTTCACTCGGCGTTGAGCTCACGCGAAAAAAACCAAACGTCAACTGGAATATCGTGCCTCTCCCCACTTTTTTCTGGGAAACGCCACCGACATTCAATAGGGCGCACGCACACGTTCGTTGTTCCCAAAATATCGTGGACCACGAACGCCAATTTTTTCCCCGCTCGATAACAATGAAATTTTTTTCGGGACGCAAATAAAGATTTCCAGGAAATCCGATAATATCTCGTCGTCTACATTCGGCGCACGCTAAAGTTGAACACGCACCTAAATCGGGGTCCCGTCCATCTATAACACCGGACTCCTCCCACTATTAGTCCAGAGCCGATTCCTGGAATCCCCCAGACGATTGTAGACGGGCAATCAGAATAGCAGTTACTCGCCGAGCTCAAACACACGAACACAAACTCTTTTTTCGGCTTTCCATTTCCAGTCAGTACATATTCGAAACACGTAGGATTCCAAATACTATGTAATCAAAATGGGGATTGATTCCTCTTTCAGTAGAACGTCCTTGAGCTCGCCTTGTGCGTGTTTGCCTTTAATTATGCGCCCATGGTTTGCTCATGGCTAGTGCTAGTCATACTTACACATGCATCCATATCAGCTACCACGAGGTCGTTGAAGTGTCTTTGCTTTTCAGATTATTTCGTTGACTAAGAAAAAAAAAAGTAGTCTCAAGTCTTACAGGCAAAACGTGCCCGGTGGCAATTCGAATCCAGCAGCCAGTCTGAGACCCTCTGCTTAATGATTCCCGGATGGTATACAGCGAGAACGATAGGTGCCACGAGATGCTTGTGGGAGGGGGGGGGGGTTTATTGCAAAAACAAAGGGGGTGCGGGAGACACCACTGGATATAGTATAGCCAGTTTCAGAGCATCATGGGCCCCCGAGCCAAGTGATTTTTCTGGGGCCCTACTTGGAAAATTCTCGAAAAATTCAACTTACTCATTTTTCTGATGTCCCTCTTCTCTTGGGTAGACCCAAAGCCTATGCGTTAAGACTTCGCAATCCTTTTTCCGTCCTGCTTCATTTTCAACGATTAGATATCACATGGAGAGGCACACAAACCAGTTTTTTTTATCCTAGGTGTCTCAAGCAAACAGCTGTTTCCTATCCTGCTTTGGTGCGAAAAACACTTTTTTTTTGCTCAAAAGAAGGGCGACGAATCTAGTCTTCTGTATATGCGCCTTAATTGTAGGTAGTGCTTCTTTTTACATCCCAGGCTGACTTATTCACCATCTTTGTGCGATGTGTGGCGTTAGTATTACCGCTACAGCCAATTGCTGGTCCCCCTATCCTGTTTTTAGCAAAAAACTAATTTTGCCACTCCAAGATGGAGGCTGATGAGTCCACCCGATTATATAGGCGCCTTAACTGTAAATATACAACATGCGTCACTTTTCCCCTTAGAGACCAACAAGCATGCAGTTGTCCGAAACGTAGAACTTACTTCATTTTAAACTCAATTTTCTGTTCCGATTTCATTCACAAGGCTGTTTTTTTTTTATTTATTCAACAAGGTTGCGATAAATGAAAATTTATGAACGAGATCATAGCATGTTCGAAGTAGAGATTTGTATAATTTGATTTTTTTTTTCAGAGGCGCCATTAATATTTTAGACCTGCAGGTGCTTGCCTTGAGCAACATGCAGATTTAAGAACTCTTTCGACCCGTGGTACAAATTACGATACGACGTCACTGATTACATTTCACATCATTCACTGTCTATCTATAGCAGGCATCTTCAACCCGTTGCTCGCGAGTACTTGATCAATGTCCCAAGTAAACACCTTGTACAAATTGTATTGAGGGATTGAAATCATCCCGATTCCATGCATTCGTATGTCAAACTCGCCGTAAGGGTGCTCTTCTTTTGATGATGGGTACAGGCAGTGCTCGCGACTAAAAAAAGGTTGAAGACCTCTGATCTATAGGGTGATGATTACTTATGTCACTTTTACTGGCGAACCGTTGATCTTAGAGGCATACACATATACGGTACAAATACACACAGCAAGTTCTTTCGATTATTTTTTGTAGAATTGTGTGCTTCGCTTGCTGGCTGTGTCGAATCCGCCGTTCATAATGTCGAGAAAAAAACAAGCGTTTTCTCTAAAAAAAACTGGAAATTTCGAAAGAGAATTTGATAAGAATTTTAAATTGATCATGAAAATTTATCCTGCAAAACAGTTGAATATGTCAACTTTTTAAATCAGGGTTTCTCAAAGGGGGCGATGGAAAGGTCCACGGGGCAGTAGAAGCTTTGAGTTTAGTATAGGATCGTATAGGTTGGGGGCGATGAGACGAAAAAGTTTGGGAAATTATGTTTCAAATGATTATTTGTCGGTTGCAAATCCTCTACTACCAAAAAAACGAGTGTCCACGATGGGAAATTTTCCCAAGAGTCGAGATTTTCTTGTAGTTTTTTACCCAATGTCGTATCCCAAAAAAAAAAAGTCTTATTCTGCTAAATTTTATATTTCTTTAAGTGATTTGAAATGCGATTTAACACTTTCGGGTCTGAGCTATTTCGACTATGTTTGTCCCTGTGGACTGAGGGTTTTTGACAGTTTTCATGATTTTTAAAAAAATTTATATTATACGACGTTTTGGCTCAGCCTCTTGAACGTCGTACAAACGAGGTTCCGCTGAAATTGGATTCTCGAGAACAGGGTGTCCGTATAAAAAGCTAATTTTTTTTATTTTAATAACTATACAACCACTTCTAACATGAATGACGTATCCGAGTTATACACGTTGCTTGGATACTTTTTTCCTAACTGGAAATATGGCTCTAGTATCAACGACTCGTCAGTAAAATGCGGCAAGAGGAATTAAGTAATAACCCTGTATATATGCCGGAGATAACGGCACTATGTAAGGGGATAAGGCCGAGATAATACTATAAAAGTTGATAAAAGATCTTTTATGCAAAACTTGAAAAAAATACGAACAAGTCTATTAGTCGTATCGGCTACATTCGCTCGAATGTAGCCGATACGTTCATTGGTTGCATTTTTCAGGTTTTATAAAATAACTTATCAGACTTTTACAGTGTAATCCAGGCCTTAAGTTATTAAACGGTTGTATTTTTGTTACACTACACAGAGATATAGGACACTAAGTCCTCCTTTTTCAATAAATTAGTATACGGTATACACTTTATAAAACAAGCAAGCTGACACACTAACAAAAAAAAACCCTTTAAACTACTCTCCTGTAAAGTTTTCCATCTGTGACAGGAACCTCATTTGGAGGGCCCCAAGCCAGACTATTTAATTCACTATAGAAGGGCCCGTGAGAGCCCGTCAAATGACTAAAATGGTCAAAAAAACCTGTCCGGCAACAATGGTTCGTGGGCCTCAGCATTAAGTTTTGAACTACATGAACTACGGTGGATCTCGCTTGGAAAGTTTTCCCGCTTAGTACGACTTGGTGCATTTTCGTGGATCCAACTCCAATACTCATCGAAATTTCCGTTTAAATCGTTTTCCCGCTTACAACGTTTATCATGGCAGTTTTTCGGAAAACGTTATAAGCGCGATTCACTTTATATACTTTGTTTAGCCAGGGTTACACTCGTGTCAAGTCTGGCCGAATAGTCATTCGCAAATATTTACCTTCCCCTGATGTAAAGAAGCACCAGCGGCATAGGCATAAGATAATTGAAGATTACATGGGCCGACAATAACGTAGCATGAGAAACAATAACAAAAAAAGTAGCAATGGAAATCAATTTCGAACACCGTCTATTTTTGGGAATTGCGTGCTCATGCATACAATATTTAACGGAAATTAATGAAAGGATATAACTTAAATGGTAATGAATTTTTGAACATCTCATTGTTCTTTATGTATTACATACGTCCTATACTATATTATGTACGAGGAGTGTACTATACCCGATTCGATACAAAATTGGCAAATGAATTTGTCAATTTTTACTATCGGAAATTTCTGATAAAATATCAACAATATTCAACGTACTCTTTCCTCCTTCCCCCAAGGGATAACGGAAATAGGTTTTACGACGTATGTGCTACTACGAATACAAAACAGGAGAAGCGGGGGGTGGGCGCTCTAGAAACAGCGCAATTCCCAGAAAGCTCCAGGAAAAGCTGACCACCACCCCACCTAATGAAATTCGAGCGGCACTCATAGTTATCGATCCTCGAGTTTTTCTATTCTCGAATCGAAAGCTGTCAGCGAGAAATTATATAGAGAAAGAAAGAGGAGGCTCTCATTCTTCATTAATCGGATCAATTCCATTTTCCCATTTAATATATGTACCTATAAATGGAGCAATCGACCTCTCCGCAAACTCTTGATCGTCGGAGCAGCTAGAAATAATTCTAGCGAAGAAATTTCGGGGAATCCTGTAAGTGTTCGGTTTCGTGAGCGACCGCATAATAGAATAAAAAAAAGCAGAGGTGTATCGTCATCGGTATAAAATAACTCGGCGACGATTGCAGAGCTCGAGACACGTGCGAAACGAAATAAATGATCGGAAATTGGCCAGAGAGACAGAATAATAAATATGATATACCAGGAGTGTATTTTCAGTTCAGTCCGTTTTCCACTCATCGCATGCGGCAAAAACAGGCGTTGAAATTCAAGCCGCTTGAGAGTCGACGTCATTTCTGTCCAGTTGCAGCGAATTCATTTTAAATGCTTCCAATAAAAATGCTCGGAATTGGAAAAAAAAAAAGTTACAATTGGCAACCTATGGCCGCTGTGCAGTAGCGTGGGTATCGTTGGATAATTGTTTCCTATCGCAGAAGCGCCTGATTCGATCCTAGCAGGCTGCACAGTGTGGATCGGCTAAAGTTGGTTTTCAATGGCTTTCCAATTTCGTGTCGCAAACGTCTCTTCACACGAAAATCAGGCCAACATCGAAATTCACTCGCACAAATATTCACGGCTAAAATATATAAACCATTCAAGGTTAGTTTCTCATTGCTAGGGCTTGGATTTTATGACCTAAAAACATAACAATATGACCTTATATAATTTTCTCATTATTTCATCTTTTTTCAGTTAAAAAAATAAAAAAAATTCAATTTTTTTTAAACTGAAATTCTCTTGTCGAATTCAAATGAAATTCGAATTCCTACCTTAGGCCGGGATTACACTATAAACGTGTTTTAGAAAAGTTCTTTTATAAAACTTCAAAAATACAACCAATAAGTTTATTGGTTACATTCGCTCGAATATAACCGGCATTGGTTGCATTTTTGAAGTTTTATAAAATAATTTTTACAAAACTTTTATAGTGTAATACCGGCCTTATGCACAACTGTGCGTAGAACTACGTTCTACAATTACACTGAATTATATGAGATAGTTTGGAAATGTTTAGGGGAAAAAACTGCTATTGTTCCTTCTAAGAAATATTTTACAGAACTCCTTGGTAAAAGTTTTTTAAAAATTCTGGAAAAATTACCAGTTTGAGCAATATTTGAAGAAAGCTTGTCATAAAGCAGACATCTAGTTTCAGCAATCTCGTTGATCGTTTCTCAAGCTGAACTGCAATGTTGCTGCGCATTAAAACGGTTGTTTTGGGCTGAAACTTTTAACATACAATATTTAACGAAATACGGCACAGTCGTAGACATCGGTCCCTCTTTTAAACCGAGCACAACACCGGTTTACCGTCATTTGGGCAATTTACAACTGTTCCACTACCTTTCAGTGGTAAGCGAGCTGTACCGAAAGTTTATGTGTACACCTGTTATAA
Source organism: Pholcus phalangioides (assembly GCF_987345545.1). Lineage (NCBI taxonomy): Eukaryota > Metazoa > Arthropoda > Arachnida > Araneae > Pholcidae > Pholcus > Pholcus phalangioides. Next base: position 9,265,760 of record NW_028301613.1, on the reverse strand, counting down.
CTTAATCGTATGCGTGCATATCTGGTGTTGTGCGTGAAGTGCTTCCATCTCTGTATTTCTAATTGTAAGAGAAGTGCAATGCTTGAATGTACAGCTGTCGGCAAGACCGACAGGGGTCTAGTGCCCCGGGCGATGGAGCAGCAAGGGTGTAAATTTTTTTGTTCGTTCAAAATTGTGAGGGAGGGTGAAAAAATTTTTACCCCCTCCCCCAGGGGGGCCAGTGTCAATGTTTATGTTGCGTTCCTGGTTGTAGGATCTGTTGTAAGACTTTTAGTTGGTGTGATCGGGGAGATCGACTCACATTCGCCCCTGAAGCTGGAAAACAAGAGGAAACCAACTTCAGCCAATCACCACTGCGTCACCCCCCGGGGGAATTCAAACCCCCTCGTGATGCAAATCCCTTACCCATATCTACATGACCGCACAGAAGTACTGAAAGTATTCTTTTCGAAGTCCTAAAAAATATTACTCTGATAACTGAATTTTAGGCGCGGCCAGAATTACAGGAAGGGACAAGACGGGGGAGGGAAACTACCAAACTTGAGGGAATGGCGACAGAAAACAGACTTCAAAGAATAATGCAAAAATGTGAATGTGTCTCTTAAGAAAATGCCCACACACACACCATTACCTCCTAGATACAAAGTCAGAGGGTGGGTTGCCTTACACAGCTGTGACGTAGTGTAGGTAGGCGCAAGCCAAACTAGGTTCATGGTTTCCACAAATAAAAAATACTTTCCCGAGATTGGCTCATACTTGGCGATTAACAAGCATCGCTCTTTGCTGTTGCTCTTTGTTGATTTGGCATGATAGACAGCTTTTGACAACAAAGCACGTGATTTTCGCTGCACGTGTATGAATTACTGTGCTGCTCGTTAAAAACGTTGCGAAAAAAAAATTGTTCTGTTTTCACTACGTAATTGAGCAAAAGTATTTTTTCACGCTCTCTCACGACTGCATATGAATATTCAATTATGAAATCAACTTTTTTAGTATTGCATTTACGTGAGTATGTAATGAATTCGCAGTGCCAAAGACGAAATGCTGGATAATATCACTGGTAAGTAATTACACTCACTTTAATTTCACGCATATTATTTTTTTCTGTAATGTGTTCTTTAGGTTTTTCTCATAGTTTTTTAGTGTTTATGGATAGCATATTACTATTATTTCTGCACCCGAGGAACGTCTTAAACCCATAATTTACAAGAGAGCAGAAAAACTTATATTAGCATTGAAGTTGAAGGGAGTTATTTTTTTTATAGTTCAATCCTTTCAGTGGCATGATATACTGTTATTTTCTGGCTCATTACCACACAATAACTAATAAATAAAATAAATCGGGAAGATATCCATACTTAGATAAAAACAACCACAATCTTTTTATGGACACACTGTCCATAAAAAGATTATTAAATATTTTCAAGATATATTATTCTTGTCAATTTATTTTCCAGTATTTGTGAAAATTAACCATGGTTTATCGATGCATTGTTCCAAATTATCGAGGAAACTATAAGAAAGGTCCCAAAGTTTCCACATTTGGCTTTCCAAAAAACAAGAAGTTTTACAAGAAATGGATTTCCACGAGACTTCAAAGTTACAAAACGTTCAAGAGTAAATTTCCATTTTTTTTATCCCATTCTCATAACAATTTTCATGCACCGTAATAGACATTGGAATTCCATGATGAAAAATGATACAAGTGATGTAAATAAAATTTTCAGAAACCCAACCACAGTGGTATTTTTTTTTTATGATTGTTTTTTCATACTGTTAGGTGTGTGTGAGCTATATTTTCCTGAAAATGACAAAGCGATCTGTGGAATTGTTTTGTGAGAAAAGACGGGGGCAAGAAAACAGTTGTTCCATTAGAGCAGGCATCTTCAACCCGTTGCTCGCGAGCAGCGGATTGAATGCTGATATGCTTCATTTGTTTCTTAAGACAATTCTGACTTGGCTGGAAAATATAGGGTTTCGTGTGTTTTGTATCCCGAGTGATAATAATTCATTGAATAAAAGCTGTATCAAAATTTGTTACCCCTCCCAAAACACAAATCGTATATCCCCATCCAAGTGATAGTGCGAAAGTTTTATTTTTTGTGAATAGTGTACATGTTCTGAAATGAGTGCGCAACAACTGGCTGAATCAAAAAATTTCAGAACACAGTATGTTTTATCCAGAGTTTAAGTCGGATGGTTCTCTCGAGCTCAGAAATGCATCCTTTGAAAGCACTTCGTAAATTGTATGAACACGAACGGAGTAATATGGTGAAGTATGCACATACAATTACGACAAAATCCTTATATCCATCCAATATAGAACGACAAAACATGAAACTTGCTCTTAACATATTCAAGGAGTATTGTAGAAGCGTTAAGGATGAAAGGAGAATCTGTATAGAATACTCCCAATCAACTGCAGATTACAGTCGGCCCCCCGTATTCGCGGGGGTTACGTTCCGGGGGTGACCGCGGAATACGGGAAATCCGCGAATAACGGAAACCAGTTTTTTCCTTGTATATATCGTTTATTGAACAGCACAAGAAGAGCAGGGTAACGTAGAGGTATAAGGGAATGTAAAAGAGGATGCAGCGATTGTGGCAATGTTTCCTCAAAGAACATTGTGATTTCTCTTGTATTTGCCGTTTCTTCTTCATATCATCATGTTAGAATATGATAACAAGGTTTCCTCTACCAACTTTTCTACATGTGAAAAGCGTACCATAGAGGGATCTATGTCATGAAAACAATCTATTGCCGATTTGAACCAGGGTTGGGTTTTTGACGTCAAAAACTGGTTTAAACCGTCAAAAACCTAAATGAATGCCTTTTGATAATGTTTTGAACAATAGGTGTACAACATGATGAAAAACTTACTTTTTGGCGTATTACAATGTTTTATTTTTAAACATTAATTTATTACAATAATTAAACAAAATAATTATAATTTGTAATTTTGAATTTTTCAACATAAGAGTCTGTCTAGAACATATAAAATATAATTTTATGGTTTATTTATCTAAGCTACTCATTACCTGCGTTCAATTTGCTAAGTGGAATAGAGCTGCTTATTCAAAATATGTATAATAGGGCATCAGGGTTAGGCTTTTGACCCCAGAAACTAACTAGGTATTAAAATTATCAAAATCTTACTGTTCGATGATGTCAAATAGTTTTTGTTAACTTGATAGATATGTTAAATAACAAAACATTTACTTTTATTTAGATTAAAGGGTTTTATATTCAGAATTATAATTACTGAGGAAAAATACCAATTTTGATATTTTAAATTTTGTTCCATTTTGTCCCAAAATTTTATTCCATATAAAAATTCTCATGCAGCATCTGTGTGTTAATGCACTAATTAAACTCATTTATTTTCACCTAAAAATTTCTTAGATCAGGGTGTATAAATTCACAGAGCTTTAAAGAGTATTTTCAACCAAAGCAGAGCTGACAAGACTTGATACCCAAAGCATTTGTTTTGCACGTTTGAATACAGCTTCAATTGGAAAACCATTGCATTAGAAATGCTAGTAAATGTACCATATCATAGTGCAAAAGTAAGAATAAACCAAGTTTGACATATACAAGCTAGCATTGCCAAATTAAATGACATTTTAGTCCTACAATTTAGTATTTTGATCGCTAGATATATTTCAATGTTATGCACGATAAGTATCAGTGATTATCTAGGTAATTTAATAATAATAGAAATCAACATTACATATATGATGTAATAAACTTTTTCAAACACTTATCTGTTGTAAAAAGAGTACGAGCAGATGGTTTATATCAAAGCACATACATATTATTTTTTTTTTTTTTTTAGCGTCATCTTTTATGCTTTTTTTTTTTGCATGTGTATGAATGTGTACTGATGTTCCCTGCCGTTTCTTTCCAATTTTATTGATTGTTTGAATTGTGCACCTGTGGAGTTAGAGCCTACTGGCCTTGCACAGGTTTGTATATAATAAATAATAATAAAATAAGCAGTTGAAGAAATTTTGGAAGGTCAAGAATCATTTTGAATCAGAGAATGTCAAATCGTTCCATATATATATATATATATATATATATATATATTGTGCAAAATAATTTTGTAGAGAGTAGACAATTATTTTGGAATCTTAAATATTTATTCTTTGTATAACATAGTCACTTTAAACATTACATGCAATTAACGTGTGCATTTCCAATGGAAATTTTTATATCGAAAAGCAATATTTGAGGTGTTTGACGTGACGGTTTAAACCGTCAAAAACTGCCATGTGTCAAAAACTTGCCAACCCTGATTTGAACCTGCGAAGCCTCTCAGCTATGTTGTTGCTCATGGTTCACTTGTCTTTTACTTTTTTATGTTGATCTTCATCTGGTACCGCATCAGTTTCAGGAGCAGTCAACTGCATTAATTCCTCCACGGACAATACCACTGAATTGCTATTAATTAGCTGTTCGACTTCTATATCCATATCATTGAACCCTTCTCCACCCACCTGTTTCGCTAACCTGACAATGTCTTTTATAGTTTCTTCAGTTGGTTGTGTCCTTTAGGCCATTGTGACCAAAGGCTAATCCAACCCGAGGTGACTGTTTCTCAGACTTGTTCTCTCAAACTTGGGAGCTGACACGGCTCTAGTGATGACACATGCTCAAGTCAAATTTTGTAAACAAAAACCACATGAATGACGATTTCTGAGTGATGCAAAAAAATTTTTCACACCAGCAGAGGTGCGTTAAAATATCCTCGGTGACATTATTACTATTACACTGTACAGCTTCGTTGTTACACAAAAACTATTATCAGATCACGAAGCAGCATTTTTGAAGCTTCAAAATCAGAGAACTGTTGCCATGAATGTTATTAATAACGTTTTATCAGATGGGGAGAAATACCTGAATTTTGATGTGTGAAAATGGCCATTCCTCAGAAGTTATACTTAAACTGATTATTCAAAAAACTCTGTCATGCTCAATAATTATTGTAAGAAAAGAAATGACGCAATTTCTTATTTAGCTCATTCTAAATCTAGAGAGAAAATTGAAAACTTTGAAATGTAAACTGTAGTTTATTTTATCACAATTGTAAATGTAGTTTATTTGTTGGTTAGGTATAGAACTGTCTGTCTGAAATTTGCCTGTTAATAACAATTTCATGCCAGTTCTTCAAAACAACAGCAGCAATTAAACTCTCATAGCATATGTTGTCAGTGTTACAGTACTGACTACAGAGCTTACTGCTTAAGTCATCAACACCCTGGTCGCTTTAATTTGTGTATATTTCAATGTCAGTGTCTTGCATTATATCTTGTCTTCCCTTGCAATATGTTTTTATGCCATATTGAATTGTTCACACCTAAAACTTCTTGTATTGTTGCAGAAATTATTGTTTTATGATAATAAAGAATTTTCTGTTTACGTGTGTTTTGATTTCTTAAATTTAATACTACGAAGGGGAATGCTGCTTGTTTTGAAGTACTAAATAAATGAAATGGGAAGAGGTAGCAAACAGGTAGTGATAAAATTATATAGTTTTGGCATTCATGGGTGCCAGATTTACTAAACCAATGTTGTCACATCTAGGAGATGTGAGGTGAGAATATTCTCCTGGATGTAAATTGGAGAATAATCGAGATTTTTTACAAAACTTGAAAAAACAACAACCAACAAGACAAGTCTATTAGTAGTTACATTCGCTCGAATGTAGCCGATACGTTTATTGGTTGCATTTTTCAGGTTTTATATATTTAAGCGATTTGTAAATGTACCGCTTAGTTCATTTTTACAAAATTAGGTTTGAGGGGACAAGCCACATCAGATAACCTTCAGGACCACATTTGGTCTGCGGGTCAAGTGTTTGCCATATATGGCTTAAAGGGTGGGTCGCAATGAACTTTTTAAAGAGAAACTTTGAGTTCTTACCCTTCAAATAGCATTGAAATTAACAGAAATAGATTATAAAATAACACAAAGGAATTTTCTTTCGAAATTTTTTTTCTAAATATTTTTTGCATTAAAAACTTTTTTTTTTTCGTCTGGGAGGAGGCGCACGAACCCCCCTTATGCCCCCCCCCCTCCGGCATACGTTCCTGATTCCACCAATATGCGTTAGGAGGTAGGGGCAGTGATGACGAAAATTTGCTGACGTGGGGGGGGGGGGTCAAAAATGGTTAAAAATTTTATGACGTAATACTTGAACGGGCCCTCAAAGACAAAAACCCCTTTAAACTGCTCTCCTGTAAAGTTTTCCATATGTGACAGAGTGCTGCCATACCCTTGGGGGCATTCTTTCTGAATATAATCATATAAAATTGATTTTGTATGTGTGCTCTATACAAATCTATAATTTTATAGATTTATTAATTCTATCGATCTTCGCCATATTTTGCACACCAATTAGCACCCGGCTACTTTAAATAGTTAGAGCCCGTCAAATGACTAAAATGAGCAAAAAAAAAATGTTGGGCAACAATGGTTCGTGGGCCTCAGCAATGAATTTTGACAATGAGTGGATTCTCAAAAAGGTAAATAAACGAAATGAAAACATAACATACATATGAACATCGAAGTAGGAAAAAAAAGGAAGGCGAAAGAAAGAATCGACGACCTTGAACCCTTTGACAACGAGGACGTTGCGAGAGAGAAATTCTAGGAATCGTAACGTTTAAGGTCACGGAGGTCTTCATCGTTTCCATCGCACAAGAAAGAAGTCTTAATTTCGTCATCGCGTCTCATATTCATCGATTCGAGCCAATTAAAGCTTCTTCGAACACCATATCCGTATCGCACGCACACACACAGACACAATAATTCAGGCTGAAACAGCGACGATTCCCTGATAATCTGGTCTCGCTAGATGAGAAAAGATTCGAATAAATGCTGAAGTTTGTGGAACCTTACACTGTATCACAGTATACAGTCAAACCTCGTTAGTGCGTCACCCGGTTAACACGTCACTCCGCTTACCGGGTCACTTTTAGGAAGTCCCAATTATCCTCAGACAGGAATTGGCACAGCTATGTCTTACTCCGCTTAACGAGTCACTCCGCTTGCTAAGTTATATTTTTGAGCTCCCAAGAGTGACTCATTAACGAGGTTTGACTGTATACAAAAGTTTCGGCTCTTGGGCCCAAACGTTTTGCTTCTGGGTTTTGAAACAAAAACAAATTTTAACTTTTAATTGGTTCAGAGTATCATAAATTTACGAATTTTTCCCATGTTTCTTGCTCCGTTCAGTTATGAGCAAAAGTGATAACAATGCCCAAATGTTAACATTATCCGTGATTCTAATAAGCGGCGCGACTGTATCAATCCGATTTCTTAAACATATTACGTATATTTATTTACGCAATTTATTATTTAACCGTGCGTCCTCAAGTGTATTTTGAAACAGCTCAGCGGGTGGGCCAAGGTTAGACCAGACCAGAATTGAAGTTTTAGCCGAGTCCGACCAAAGTTCTTTAATCGTTCGAGTGGGAGTTTGTGCACCCATGTTTCACACTCTTTCGAATCATGTTTGCCCATTCTTCAGCACACGGCCGTACCTATAATTTTTATGGAGGAGAGCAAACATGATTTTGCCCTCCTACCACCGCCAAATTCGATTTTATTACGGTATTTTTGTACGTTCTTGAAATTTGCTGTCCGGAGTTGTTGCGCCCTCTAGTTCTGGCATTGTCCAGTTCTGGCTTTACCTTCGTTTTCGCTTCGGATGCAGACCAAGATAATGCAATCCCACATACAGTCCACAAAAATGAGGACAGGATACAGTACGAAAAGACACGGCCACTATCAACACCTTATAGAGCAGCTCTAGAAGCTGTTCACTGTTGTAGAAGGCGTTGGCACCATGGCCCCCACATCCTAGAGCAGGGCCCCTAGGCTGGGATCTTTTGCGGGCCCCCCCCCCCGACCACTTTCACGGGCCCCTTTATGATGAATTTATAGCGTGAAAAAGAAAAAAAATGGTGAAAATCGTTCAGGGCCCCAGGGCTGAAGCCTTGTCAGCCCACCCCTCTTGGGGGCCATGGTTGGCACAACTCCAGTCTATCGCCATAGGCAATTAACCATCGATTGAGTTGTGCCGGAAGTATGAGTGTGTCTCGTCTCAAATCCCCGGGCCACGAAAGCGATTGTATACAAAGTGCGTATTACAAAAATACACTCAACTGCCTCACGACATTTGACCAGTTGCCGCCCCGCGAGCAGTTGCCCAACTGGAATGGACGATCACTATGGAGCAAAACTTGACTTAACATCAATAATCCGCAGTTGCGATCGATTCCCATACAGCAGAGTTTCTCAAAGAGCGTCGCGGCTTTTTGAGGATAATGATGTTTGCCTGTTGGGTTCTTGGTTAGACCATTCCGGGGAGACGCGGAGTTGACTAAAAAGTTTGAGAATCAGTGTCTTTTAGAGAATCGGAATGAAAGGCAAAAGGGCCTGTGGACGAGGGTTGGTAAAAAAAACTGTTTTTTTTAAGTTTAAACCAAGTTTTTTTAGTTTTAATACCATTTACATTAAAAACAATAAAATTTCTGAAAATCATTCAAACTTATAATTAATTAAAATATTTATTAAATGTAATTAACACAATTCCCATATCAATTAATCCATAAATATTCCTCCTACATTTTAATAAAAACAAACTTTTGCAATTAACTCAAAGAAATATTTTGTGTTGGAGATTTCTCTCTCTAAATGTCATTATTAAACCCTTTATAATAAAGATGTTTTCTTCAGTCACTTTCAATACTTAGTTTTTACAAAATAGCGTCCTAATTATGACAAAAACTAGGCAAATACACACAATGCGTTTAATGAAGTATAATTAATGCAGATTAATTAGCAATGATTTACAAGAAATGTTAAATATGTTGTCCACAGTTTGAGGTGAAACAACAAAAGTACTTGTTCAACAACAGATAAGAGTAGGCCTATGCCATGGTAGTGATGTGGATGTGCTTTCAATTCAACAAAGTTTGCAATCCGACCACTGCACATAACATTTTGGGGTATCCCCAAAGCCAAAAGTTGCAAGGGTAGGTGAAAATTTCCGTATGGCGATATGCGACCTGAGTTGGTGTGTGGTCCTGCTATTCACACTGATGCTGTTGAAGTGCCGAAATGATAAGGCTGCGCAAAATAGATTACACCGCTGGCCAAGTACAGCATCATCTACTTGTACATTTTATTTTTCTTCTTTCGCCAAATTCCATTGCTTCATGCAATGGATCCATGAAAATTTTCAAGCCATTCTGAACAGCAGTTTTCATTCGTGTTTTGAAATCAGAACTTTTTAATTATAATCACCCAGTATATAGCTGATTATTTTTCATAAATCACTTACATCCTAACCAAACGGTGACCCAGTGCATATTCCAAGGAATTTTTAACTGAAAATTATTTGGACAAGGATCACCGGCCACTTCACGAACTGGCCAATTTCGGGCTTTTTACTACTATACGATAGAACCTTGATTAACCGGGGATAATGTTGAAAATATGTAAAAATAATAATTCAATATTAAGCCTGGTGACGCTGATATACAGTATGAGATGTGCTGCTTCCTATGGAAAGAAAATGAAAATGTCTGAGGTAATGTAACTACTAATATACTCGTCTTTGTCTTTTAGGAGCAACTAGTGTCTTTTTGAATTATAAGACCACCTGTCACTGCTGTTGCTGCTTCTTTGTGAAGGGGAAAAAAAGCCTGTGAGATGCAATCCTCATTCATGAATTTGCTAAGATAGAGCATCAGAATGTAACGCAAAGTTAAAAAAATGCAGTAAAAATGAGAAATTTTGATACTGTATAATTTTCGGCAACTAAGATACTTTGACTAATATGAAAGAAAATTTACGTTCGGACCACTTTTGAGATTTTTTGAAAAAAAACAACTTAAAGATATACCATCAGAATGCAAGGATGTAGCGAGGGACGGGAAACTTGGAGAGGTCTGCCCCCCCCCCCTCCCACACAAAATAACTTTATGGCTACGGGCCTTTCAGAATGTATCCCAAGAATACAAAATGTGGTAAGAATAAAACATATTGGCTAATAATGAACCAATGTGATATTTTTCAGGGGGAAAAATTATATTAAGGCCACTTATGTAATATTTTTGAAAGCGAAATTCATAAAAATAGAGGGAATTCACATACATTGTGTGGAGAATATTCGCCCGTTATTCTGCTGATAAATAACAAGAAATAAATGAAATACACATTTTTGACACTTTAACTTGTTCATTATCGTATCCGTAACATTCTTGCACTTCCCCGGAATTTTGCCCGATTTTTTTCTTTAAATTTACCGTTTTTCTATGACGCTTACTTTGTTTTGATTTACAATTTTTCACTAATCGATGTAGATAATTTGCGTAATTTATGTATTACATAAAATAAATGACTAAATATAAATATGCATCCCGCATATTTGTCATGTTTGAACATCTTTTTTCCCGTTCAATGCAGACTTTATAACACTAGTGTTTAGAAGAATGTTTAAAAACACTAAAGTGTTGAATACACGCAACAATGAGGCAATTTCACCGTCCCATATTTTTCTTTCGCTATGGTATGGTCCCCACTAATCGTAACGAAATAACCCCATGCATAGCATTTAATTACATCTGAAAATTTTTCCATAAAAAGATAGTCTGGAAGACGTGAAAGTCGTTAATAACGCCAAAACTTTGAAAAATAGTCCGGGCCGTAACTAGGAGAGATTTTTGCTTCTCCCCTCCACAACTTTAAAATTCGATAATTTTATAACGGTGTTATTTGTTCCCACCCAACACTGCCCCCCCCCCTCATAGTTCCGTCCCTGGATTAGTCAATGTCGCTATAACCGGATTTGACTGTATATTAACTGCATATTTCATTCCGGCCGAAGCAGTGGTTTGTGCGTACTACGCGTTTGAAAAAAAGGTGTCATGTGAACAGTGCCGTCGTAACGCATGGGCCCGCCCGGAGGCCTCAAGAGTAGAGGGGCTCAGATCTCTTAAAAATGAGATCTGATTAAAATTTGCTAGAATTTACCAGGGAGGGCCTCCGAAAAACCAATTGGCCCGGGGGCCCATGATGCTCTTAAGACGGCCCTGCATGTGAAAGCATATATTTCTCCAGAAACAAGGATTGACCAACCTATGTATATACTAGCCTTCGATTAAGGATCCTGGGTGCTACATGAAATACAAAAATAAAATAAATGGAGCATTATAGTGCTTGAAATAACATATTTTCGCATCCTACTTACATACAAATCTGCAGAAGTGGTCTTTCAAGGAAGGACAGATCGAGTCTATCAGGCGTAGGATTTTCGCAGCAACAGCTATAAATTTTCGAAGACACGTTCACAATACATATGCTGATACTCAATTCTTTTTTCTTTTTTTTTGGCAATGGTGCGCATGGATTACTTGTTCTATCACGGACCGAGCGATAACGAGTAATGTGGATAAGGAAGACGTTGGACGGGAATGTACCCCATCGCGAATACGGGGAGGAGACGTCCCTGAACTTTTCTGAAAATTTTCAAAAAGGAATCCAGGAAAACCATTGAAATTATGGGGGGGGATGCACTTGCTTGCTTATCGAGGAGACAATTTCCCATTCAGCTCTTCTAGGAACGTGGATCTGCCTCCCTTGTTATCTTGCTACCATTTCCCTTGTACACAGGGGGGGCGTTCACACACCGGAGGAAGAACGTGATTCCCCCTCCCCTATCAATAAACCGTCTTTCAAAAAAAAAAAAATCGCCTTATTCTCACATGTGAAAACAGTTGTGGAAATTCCGCGTAGTCACCTGTGTGAAAACACAGCAGGGAGCAGTTCTCAGTTTTTGTCCGAACGGATCATCTCACACATAACAGAAATAACTTGGAATAACTCTCAATAAACTTGGAAGGAACCTGTGGAAAGATGCGCAAAGTTAGTGGTTTAGTAGTTAATGCGTAGTAGTAGTTAGATTTTATTCTCTACCTTTAGAGAATAAAACATCAATTATGAACCGCCACTCAATGGTTCATTAATAAGGGCTGACGCGTGTTTGTATCTCGAATAACTGAATATTGCCTGATTTAAAAAAAAGCCTTTTCTCTGTTCCGCCGTTTTAGTCTCGATAATGATTCCCAAAAACATTGATCCATTGATGACAATTGATCCGTTTGTCTTGGCAAACAGCATTTGAAGTCAGTGTCACGATTCTCAAACGGTACGTGGTATGCCGTGAGATATAATCCCAGTCTAAAGGATATTCAAGACTATAATCACAGTCACGAGGAAGGAGCGAGATAATTTTTGAAATTTCTAGGCCCCCAAGGGTGCCCCGTATGGCCACCACTAAGCTGATACAGATTAGAGCCCTGTTTGTAACCTTTAACATATTGTAGGCCACAGTGAAAATTTCATTGAAGCCCGCGGGCCAGTGAAATTTATCATCGTACTCGGCGGGACCAGTGCCGTTTAGATGCATGCGTCCACTCAGGCACGTACGACCCGGGAGCCTCGTGAAAATTAGATAAGGGGTCATTCAAGTATTACGTGAGCATCGAGGGGATAGGTTTCGGATTTGCTGACTTTTGATGACAAGGGGGGGGAGGGGATTTGAGGGTTGCTTACGTCATCAACCACCCCTTTTTGCTTTTTGAAGATATGGAATATTCTAAGCTGCTGACGGGGGGAGGGGCAGTGTTTTGCTGACAAGGGGGAGGGGGTCAAAAATGGCTGAAAATCTGCTTAGGTAATACTTGAATGGCCCCTAATAAACATATCCCGCCAGGTAGAAGACCTCACAAACTCACTTTGCCCGGGGGCGCAAGATGCTCTTAACACGGTTCTAGGTGGAGCCCACGTGACCAGCAATTGATCCGTTGAAAACCACAGCTTCAATTTGTGGAGGGGGGGATCTGATTTTACGAGATGGTGCCGGGCACGAATGTCCAAATTTATGGGCAAAATGGCTATTTCATCAACATAGCTACCAGGGCTTGACAAATCCAGGATTAGACATGGCGCATAACTGAAGCTGAGGACAACACATTCATCCATTCAAACCGATCACAACTCTGGTCTATCGCCATAGGCAATTTACAACCGATTGAGTTGTGCCGGAAGTAGTGTGTGTCCCCTCGAATTCCTCGGGCCACGAAGGCGATTGTATACAAAGCGTACATTATACAAAATACACTCAACTGCCCCACGATGGGAACAACACAAAAGTTTCGGAATTTATGTCTACCAGCATGAAGCTTCTTCTGGGGAGTGGGGGGGGGGGCAGTGCCGTCTTAAGACATGGGCCCACCCTCAAGAGAAAAGGGGCCTCACAAAAATGGAATGTGGTTGAAATTTCCGAGAATTCGCCACATAAGGGCCAATATATCGCCACGTACCACTTCAGAAAAGTCATTTGGCCCGGGGGCCCACGATGCTCTTAAGACGGCCCTGGGGGAGGCTTGGCTCCTACGAAATTCCGATTGCACCTGCTTTCTTTTTCCGATTTGTCAAGTCCTGGCTCTGTTACTCAACAACATTTTAATAGTTCACGGCCACCGGGTTGGAACCACTGCAATACAATCTTTAAGTAACTTACTTCTGTGCCCTGAAATTTTTACCGCAACGCTCATATTTTGGTTGAGTTGAAAATTGTTTCCCTGCAACGAATTTCCGACTAGAAAAATCTTGAAAACAGCTGAATGTACGTATAATAATAATCGGTTCATTTTTACGCACTCGTTAAACACTAGTAAAATAGAAAGAACTTCAAGAACGTATTTCTTCACTCACAAGATCGTTGAAATTAGGCAGACGATGTACAAAATATGAAGAGAGTTGTCGTTGATGGGTAGCATCGACAGGATTCGTTCTTTAGCTCCCGTCGTCGTCCTTTTGAGAATTCGCTATTGGTTGACGCAATTAAAAAAACACCTATCCCATATTCGCACGTAAATACCTCTCCGTTTTCTTATCGCGCTCATTTAAATTCTACCTACAGACGTTACATGTAAGAAACTTGATTTCGGCTAGTCTCGAGTGGAGGAAGCTGATTTTTCATTCACTTGCGGATTCGTCATCAAATTACGGAGCATTGATAGTTTTAAGGAAACAAGTTGACGCGGTGACCTTTTTTCCTTTTTCTGACTGCTTTGGACGAGGCACAATCTTATGTCGTCACAATCGCAGCGAGTGAGTGTTCGTGGGTTAAAAAACGAGGTATGCAATCGACGACATTGCACAATGCCTAATGACTCAAAGGCGAAATTACTAGCGGCCCACATTCACGGGTTTTTTTTTTCCTGTCCATTACATTGAACAGCTTCACCATCACGAAATTCACAACTCCAACCATTGTTTGATGAGCGACCATTTCGGAACAACTTCGCAACCGATGGATTTCGTTCCAGAATTTTTACATGTCTGGATTCCTCCTCGGAGGGTAGGGCAGAAAATAACTTATCTTGAGAAAGGGCAGGGTCAACACTTTTTACACAATAAATTTACTAGAAATCAATGTGAAGGAGAATCAATGTAAAAAATGGATATCGGTGGGGGTGGTTCCTTTAGTGCAGTGGTTCCCAAACCTTTTTTAGGCCATGCCACACAAAAGCATCAGTGAAATCCTGATGTAAGGCCCCCCCCCCACCCCAGTGAAACTTCATTGTTCCATAACAAGGGTTTGTTTTTTTTTCAAATGTAAGAACCATAACTTTTTGCTCCTTAAAATTCAAAACCAAGGTTCTTTGCTCCCCTAACATTTCTGCTTTTACTTGGTTCCAAAACCAGTGGTTCTTAATCAGGAGTCCTTCTCGGAGAGACTTCAGGGGGTCCGTGAGCATGGATGAAAAAATAACTCATTGGTTATACACAGAATACGTGCATGGGAGGTCCGTGGACTTCATTTTACTGACACACATTTTCCATTGAAATACAAAACATTAAGAACCCTTAGGCAAACCCCCTTCCGCTGAAAGAGAAAAATAAAAGGAAGAAATCGTTTAAAAATTTTGAGCTGATTGAGTTGTTAAAAAAATTTTAACTGAAAGAAAAAAAGGGGTTCCAAGCCTTCTCTCATAGAAAAACTCAAATTGCCCCATGTTGGGAATCACAGCTTTAGCGTATAAGGTTGTGCCTTTTTTTATTACTGTTAATAAGGCACAAGACATACATCGATAATCCGGCCGTGCGCTAGTCCGGCTCGTCAAAGTAAATCCGGTGTTTTTAGGCGGGTTTTCTTCGTGTGTAAGGGTTCCAGTACAGTGCACGCGTTTCCGATTCTGGAAACCCACATCGTCTGTCTCCGATTGGTTAAAAACCCGAATTTCAACTTTTTCGATATTCCGGCACACCCTGGTCTGATACGTGACGGATTAGTGAGAGAGTAATGTATTTTTAAATAAGCCCGAGAGCCGCAACCAGAAATTTCTTTGGAAGAAAGCGGCCAACGTGTATTTCAGGGAGGGGAGGAGGCAAAATGATGGGACAACAGACTATCACGCGATAATAAAAATATATTACTGTACACATTGTCCGTATACAGCACAAACGAGTGGGAACGGGGGGGGGCGACAGGCTCAAACGAAACTTAAATGCTTGAAGGAGAGAACAGAATATGCGTGGGTGTGTCGGACTGCTAATTTCGCAAATGCACCGCTATTCCGCAATTTCAGCCAATTACGTCTCTTCTTGGATATGTGGGTTACAAGGCGGCTTCGTTATGTAAAGTGCTGACAGATTAACAAGCTGTAAGCCAAACAAACATTATTTTAATTCGCGTAAGGGAAAAAAATCAAAATTCCGTAGTTAGTGGCAGCTAGTGATGAAGGCGGTAATACATTTCGAAAAAGGCGAAATTTATACGCTTCACTCATTTGGTGAGATCGGCTTTAAAAAAATACACTAGAAATGGTGTGTATATATACGCACACATTGAGTGCATGTTCTTTGCCGCCCCCCCCCCCCCGGAAAAAGCTGAAATGATGGCCCTGGGGCTTCACCAACTGGTATCTGCATTATTAAGTGAACAGTTTTGGGACCTTTCCCATCAACCGAAATGGTGTAGGTCGTAGACTGGGAACCTAAAGACTGTTCGAACCTAGCTTGAGGAATTTATCGACTTTCTTTTGTAAGCCTAACCCGAAAATGATTTGAAATAATTTCTTCCTTCAATTTTCTTATTCCTCTTTTAATCATTCATCATTCCTTTTAATTTTCTTTGCTGATGCAATACATTTTACAATATATTTTGTTAACTAAAATACAAGTATTTCTCAGCCACCTCGTTGGGCATTTTGTCTGTTGTGGCGATGTATTTGTATAATAAATCAATTAAATATTATAGCAAAAGAATGTAGAAAAAATTAAGACCAATAATAATATATTCTAAAAAATGTAGTTATTTTTTAGTATCTTTTCTCTTCCGAAGTTCCGATTTTTAAATATTTTATTAAATATTACGTCTATTAACGTGCATAATATATATATTTTTATACTATAATTTTTGTTTATAGACGATTTGCTATCTAAAAATTTATCGATAAATTGGGAAAAATAGTTCACTAAAATTTGCAAAGATTTTCGTGATCTGCCTTTAGCTGTTTGAATATTTCAGTTTGTGCTTGCAGTGTATAAATTTGTTGGTTTAAAAAATAAACTCGTTTTGGATTAAAAATAGCCCGATTGCACATTTTTTAAATTTCTCGCGGAACAGCGGTGGAAATATTATCTACCTCGTTTGCACCGCTCTTCGGCGATCCGATACGAAAAGAAGATATCGCAGAGTTAGGCAAATTATCGTAGAGGCTGAAGGAACGTGATTGTGTCTCAAAAAATTACGAAAAAAATCGCGTAATCGCGGTGCATTTGCGAAATATGTTATCGTGCTATCTTAAAACCCGACCCCCCACCCCCAAATACAATACAATAATAATCATACAGGGCTTTTGGCTACTATGACCCTGATCATTAGAGAAACCCTCCCCCCCCCCCTTTCCGAGCAAAAAGTTTCAAGTAATAGAAGACATTTGTTTTGACATAAAAGTTAGGCTCAAGGGACTTGAAAAAAGTTTGAGCGTTGGACACACGAACTAGTTTCCTGCATTAGGCCGGTGTTACACTATAAAAGTTTGGTGAAAGTCCTTTTATAAAACGAAAAATGCAGCAAATAAGGTCAGCGGTTGCATTTTCTAGAATGTAACCAATAACCTTATCGGTTAGATTTTTCAAGTTTTATAAAAGTTTTATAGTGTAATTTTTCAAGTTTTATAGTGTAACACCGGCCTATAAAAGTTTAAAAAGCTCTTTGATAAAACTCGAAAAATTCAACCAATAAGATCACCTGTTGCATTTGCTCGAATGTAACCGATGCGATTATTGGTTGAATTTTTTCCAGTTTTAGAATTTTGATAAGACCTTTTACATAGTCTAATCCCGGCCTTACACTATAAAAGTTGAATAAAATTTCGTTTATAAAACTTGAAAAACGCAACCAATAGGCGGATCAGATAAGTTCACTCGAATGTAACAGATGTGCTTATTGGTTACATTTTTAAAAAGAAAAGAATTTTTATTGAACTTTTATAGTGTAATACCGGCCCGAGGCCGCCATTACACTACAAAAGTTTTATAAAAGTTGAAAAATTCAACCAATAAGAGCATTGGTAACATTCTAGCAAATGCAATCGATCACCTTATTAGTTGCATTTTTCAAGTTTTATAAAAGTACTTTTATCAAACTTTTATAGTGTAATCCCGGCCTAAGGCTGGTATACACACACTATGGCTTACACTATAAAACTTTTATAAAAATTCTTTTATAAAACTTGAAAAATGTAACCAATAAACACATCTGTTACATTCGAGCGAACTTAGCTGATCCGCCTATTGGTTGCATTTTTCAAGTTTTATAAACGAACTTTTATAGTGTAATCCCGGTTTTACTCGAAAATAATAATTGAGATTGTTTCTTTAGTTGGATAACATGACCGTATTTCTAACAACGGCGTAGATTCTTGACCTCAGTACTCTATTCAACACACCGAACCAAACCGGTGTCCATGGAGCTTCGGCTAAAAGTACAAAGAGACCAACAACCTCTCTTTGCGAACACGGAAACCGGTACAAATAAAAGAGATAGTCTGAACCTATATGCTATAAACCTGCGATGGCTCCCCCGCCCTGATCTTTTGTGAGTGATAGCAGTGGCCAGTTCGAAGTAGAATCCAACCGACCGAAATTCCGTCAGATGCCTCGTGATCAAAAAATTCTGAAAGTGCCTCGAGGCACTTATTAATTTCGATCGCTTTTCGTATTGTTTAATACGCATTAATGTAATTTACATAAACACGGCATTATCAGTTATTTCTTTAAATTCCCGAATTATTTTATTTTTTCTGAATTTTTAATTAAATATTATTGTTCTTTCATTAGTTTTGACTTCATTGGTTCCAAATTTTCAATCATTGTGGAGTTTTTAATTTCGGAATTTTCACTAATTTTGCGATTGCTTAAAAATTCAGAATTTTCATTAATTTTTGGAGAAAAAAAATCCACTTTTTTTTTAATTAGCCAATCAAATAATTTTCATTAAATTTCAGAATTTGGCATTATTCAAATTCCGAATTCCATTGAAATTCCGAATATTCATTTATTATATTCCATCGATCGATGGAGGAATAATTTTTCATCAAATCTGAAATTTAATTATTAATTTCACTAATATTCTGGTGTTTCATTAATCTAAGTTATTTTTCATTAAATATGAGTTTTGAAATTATTTATAAATTTTAAATTATTTTCAATCCTTTTAGTTTTGACTTTTCACAAGTTCAAATTTTTCATTCAGTATGGGATTATTTTCCATTAATTTCGGAATTTTCATTCATTCCAATTAATTATATATATAATGATGCATAATCTTTATTTAATTTTATTAATTATGTGATTCATTTTAAATTTGTCATTTTTGTAAATTCTGAATTCATTCATTTTTATCCATCCTAAATTTGCGTTACTTTTTATCCATCTTCAATTTCTATTAATTTATGTAAATAGACCTTCAGTTTTTTTTAATTCCGGAATTTTACTTTTTTTACCTTTACTTCTGAATTTTCATTAATTATATTTCATCAATCAAGGAATAATTTATCAAAACAAATCCGAATTTTCAATAGTTATTTAAATTGTCATCAATCCCGATTTTTTAATTATTTTCTGTGTACACCTTTTTAAATACGGTATTTTAATAGATATTTTTCAGCATTCCCGTGCTCTTAATTTTTAATTAATATTATCTCTTCATTTTAATGCCAACTTTAATCACCAATATATAATATCCAGGCTCCGAGATCCTCCCAAATGTCAAGGTTCCGGGCCCCTTAAAAATCGTTTCGTTCTGAAAACGCTCGTCCAGTCCACAAATAAACCGTTCCAATATGCGTATCCTCTCGCTACGCGTGGGGCATATGTTGACGTCATCGCGCTCGGGTCTCGCGAACGCTGCATGCTACTCAATTTGCGCTTAGCCTTATGAAACTATGTCCTACGAGAGCTTGCTTGGGGACGCTGGATAAGATAATTAAAGTTAAAGATAATAAAAGTCTTTGTCAGGATCCGCGGTGGCCTCGGGGAAGCAATAATTTTTATGGCCTTCAATACAAAGGCAGCGGAACGAGCGTCTTCCTTTGAAATGACCGAACAAGTACGGATTACTTCACGCCGGCTGTGGTTTTTGCGGTTCATGTCCAACAAAGACTTTTATTAACTTTAATTATCTTATCCAGCGTCCCCAAACAAGCTCTCGTGGGACATAAGCTTTAATCCCGTCCTAAAGACCGAAATCGTAACATGTCGCGTAAATAAAACAGCACTGGATCGAAGAACGGGGGCAGGGTTTTTTAAACGGGTTCACCTAGTGTTCAAATAGTGTTCAATCGCGCGCGTAGAACCCATAGAACGGGTTCTCAAACTGTGCGCCGCCAACCTTTTTCAGGGACGCCACGGAGCGTCGGGGGGTCAGTGTTTTGGACTTTTGCTGACAAGGGGGAGGAGGGGGTCAAGAATGGCTAAAAATCTGCTTACGTAATACTTGAATGGCCCCTTATGAGAGTTTTACAATGTATGGGTTGAATGCAGCGTATTATTTTATCCCTTTGGTCCCCCTCCCGCGATATACTAGTCTCCTTCAAAGAAAATTTCTGGCTACGACCCTGCCACATGTCATTGAAAAGTTTTTCTTGCCCATGATTTCAGTGGCGTCGGAGCCGGGGGTGCTTGAGCACCCACGGTAATTTGTGACATGGATCCGAGCACCCCCAGAATTGATCCAAAAATTAAAATTTCCGATATAAAACTAAAGACGAGCACCCACAGTTTCGAAACACTTCCGACGCCCCTGCATGATTTACAAACTTTTTTGTCAGGGGAAACATGAGGTTTGATCCCCCGGCATCAATATAAAATATTGTAAAGGGCCGCAAAATTCCCGCAAAGCCCAGCTCTGACCATATTGCGAATGCCCCGGGCTGGAATCGGATCCGACCCTCCGAGTCGATTTCCCTATTCGAATTTGATATTTTTTCCATGGATCTACAATTCTCGTGCATCGACTCCATATCTTCACAAAATACGAGTAATATTAGTAACGATTGGCTCGTTGCCAGAAAATCTTGCAAAGAAATCAACACTTGGCAGGTTAATAAATCCCTGGGGACGGATACCTCTGCACTGAACCACAAAAAAAATAAATCAATAAATCAATCCACAAAAATAATCAATGAAGCAATTTCTTTTTGGCCCAGAATTCCCCCCCTCCCCAAAACAACGTTAATTTAGCTCTATTTCAGGGACCGCAACTTCAAAGAGTCAGTCCGAGAGGCGAAGGGCTTTTCTTCCCCCCCCCCCCAAAGCACATTATACAAAAAAAATTTACGCCTTATTTGACGCTACGGCGCCCTGGGTCTTTGGGATTTGTCAAGCCCTATCTAATATCCTCCCGCTTTGTAGTAAATCGGAGGCCCCTTCGTAGTAAATCCGCAGTGTTAAAAGCTATACGAGCCATCCAAGACTAATTTGGGAGCCCAGTCAACCATTGATGGCAGGCCATGCATAATGATTACGATTTCCGTGTTTGCATGTTCAATCTCGATTTTTCTTTCTCTCTAAACATACTGTCAGACCAGACAAGACCCCGGACTCTGTCCCTTCCAGGATGTAAGCCCTTTACCCGTGAGGGTTGACACTGGTTCCTAACATTACTCCGGCGCAGCTCAAGGAAGAAAAAAAAAAGGAGTAATTCAGCAAACAATTAACAAAAAGAGGCTCAGCCACCGAAATTAGTTTCCAAGAACACGAGCCAAAAAAAGGTTGGAAATAGTACAGTACGTGTTTGTGGCGTCTCAAGGGGATAATACGACGGGGCAAGATCCCAAACAAAGGCCTTCAAAATCATTAAAAACACTGTATATATTTATTATATTTCATTTGATGTTTAATACTTCAATTTCTGAGAATCTAATATTCCATCCATTTACACCCGTTATTTTGTGTGTGCAACTGCAAGCGAAAACGCAGGGCCTGTTTCGTCATGAGTTCGGGCACTGGGCTAGCAGGAATTTTTGCGTAGCCCTTATGTATTATAGAGTTCTTAGAGGCAGATACCCGTGCCTATAATACAGAAGGCAGGGTCCTAGGTACGTGCCCCGTTTAACCATGTGCGAAACGGCCCCGAGAAAGTAGGTTTACGGCTCCTCAGCCTGAGGTCGAATCAAATTATGTCGCCCTTACACAGTATATTCTTGACCGCCCATCACCGAAATTTGCCGGTGAGGGGTACCTTAACAGCATCATGCCTATTAAATAATGATGTTTTGCGGTACGGTACCTACCCAGCTGAAAGTACCCGTCTACCAGTTTACATACTTTCAAAAACAAATACCAAACTATTAGGTTATGGTGTGGTATCACTAGGAGTTCCCCTCCCCCGAAGAAAGAATAAAAAATCGCAAAGACAGGGCCGCAACTTGATACTTTGTAAACAGGACAAGCACGCATTTTGGTGTCCAGTGGTATGTAAGAGCAGCAGTTAAAAGGTGATTTGCGTGCCCTTTCTGGTCCAGCACCAGGCCCACCTGCGTACAGGGGTCTGCAGGTAGGACAGTGCCGCCGTCCATGTGTACTTGCCCGGGTGGACCCGTGCGTTTAGATGACCTAGCACTGAGTTAGTCCCCTGTAAACAAGTTTCTGACTGCTACAAGATATTTTTTTTATTCCGAGGCCTTCCTGACCTCATCAAATACAGTAATTGAATAGACAGTATTTAAGTTTGATACTCACCGCAAGTTGAGAAGAGTATTATCCAAAACTCCTAGGTGACCAAGAAAGGACGTCGCGGCATAACAAGAACACATTTTAACTCAGGTCCTTTCAGGACACGGCACGCGAGTAATGAGATGGCACGACATGCCGCCTTCGCGAAGAATAACAACAACGTGGTATCACTGACGGCAGGAAGAAGTTTAAGAACATCACAGATCTATAGCCGAATGGAAGAAGAGGTCAGTCATTCTTTTCCACTTATTATTATTATGATCGTAGCACAAACAACGACCAAATCCGCATTTTTCTTTTCCCGAAACGACACGGCACAGGCAGCAGATGCACGCGCAATACAATACAATAATAATTATACAGGGCTCTCGGCTCAAGACTATGTGTGTTTTATCACTCAGTCAGTCAAGTCTTTTTGTCTTGATTCATCACATCATCTCTCTTTTCCTCCTTCCCCCGCCGTCCCTACCAGGAACTCGCTTTCGACGTCGTCCCGCGAACTTTTCCAAGAACAAACGAACGAACCAGCCCCCATAAAGCCAACTGACGTAAGCTGCTTACTACGTGCCTCCTCCGAGGGGAAAGAGGGAAAACACGAAACCGGCGGGCAGACTATCGTCTGTGTCGCCATCTGCCGGTGTAAATTAGAAGCGAATCCTATAGGTGTGTGCTAGTTTATTTTGCGATGTTATTTTTGGATATCGTTTTTACTCTCCCTCTACGTTATGTTGTACATCGACCGATTTTTTAGCGGAATTCGTCGTTGATGTTCCGGGAAGTTGCGGTGGGAAAATTGCTATTTACGTGAGTGAATGGACGCCAGCTTTCACTTTTTTCCCCCCTCCAGCCCCTTACCCTCCCCCATCCTTCTCAGTTGACGATCGATCGCTTTGGGAAAGGCGATTTTAACTCCCAATCTTTCACGACTTGTCGTTCAACGCAGAGCTGCCCTTACTAGACGCGAGGTCCGGTGAGGCCCGGAGGCATCTTAATATTTAGCCCCTTAGCC